>NW_010363333.1:1415-5241 GCF_000414095.1 Morus notabilis | reverse complement strand
TGGAGGTGTGGAGGCTTGGGCTCAGCGCCGTCATCATGGGGAGCCGAGGGTTTGGGGCCGTGCGCCGGGGAAACGACGGGAAGCTCGGGAGCGTCAGCGATTACTGCGTTCATCACTGCGTTTGTCCCGTTGTTGTCGTGAGGTATCCGGAAGATAAGGACGACGGTAATGACGGCAGCGATGGCGGCACCGCCGTGCTCGCCGCGAAGAACGAGGAAGACGAGGCCGTGATCAAGCCCGTGGAGAAGGAGAAGCATCTAAAAGGTTTGGGAATTCAACTCTTGATGTTGCAAATTGCGTTGCTTTTTCGCAAATTTTGTGCTTCTTCGTTTTGCTGAGTTTCATTTCGTTGGTTCTTGATGTCGTTTGTTGATAGTAAGAAAATTTATTGTCAATTGTGTTTGTTCTGAGTTTGTTTCTGGTTGGTGCTTTTCTTTTTTTTTCTCCAAGAAAAAAAAATCATAGAAATAGAGGGTGGGGTATTTAGATAATTCTCGCGTAAAAAACAATTATAGAAATAGAAATCTCTCACGAAGTGAATTTGTGAATTGATTACTTTTTATCTTTAGCTATTTTAATAGCTCTGTCCTGCTCTTTCTGTGACTTCACATCTTGTTGATTTGAGATATGTTCAATTGATAGATGAAAATCGCTTTTATTAAATTGTGTTAGTTTTCTTCGTTTGGCTGTAAGTAAGATTTATACGAGAAGCACAAATCTTCGAGTGCGTTTGGAACTCGTTCTAAAATAATTTTATTTTTTTTATGAAAATAGAAATGAAAATATTTTCAATCTCAGACAGAAATTATTTTTAAAAATGCGTTTGATAGTTTTATTAAGATATTATTTTCAATATAAAAAAATCTATTAATGTCTCTCTCTATACTCTCTCAGAGAGTAGAAAACAGAAACAAAAAATCGTTTTCATTTCCCTTTTTTGTCTTTAATTTTCTCTCCTGTTTTTATTTTTTCTTTCTCAAAAAACGTAAAAAACAAAAACAAAACCAACTTCAAACACGGCCTTCATGACCACTAATCCAAAATTCCAAACGCTTTTTCTCATTGGCAGTATATCATAGGTTTTATGCTCACAGAGAAAGCATAATAGGTATATAATAGGTCCCTCCAATTTGGGAATGATGTCCAATTTGGAAAAAGGTTATTTTTATGTTTAAGAATTTTGTTGTGGTGAGAGAATGTCAAATCAGTATAGTATTACTCTTGTGCCATTAGGGTTTAATATCTTATTTCATATTTTTTATACTAAGCATTGATTGCTTTCATGGGAAAGAAGTTAAATAAGTTGTAAACTTCCATGGCGAAAAGAAAAAGGGAAAGAAAGAAAGAAAGCATAAATGATTAATGTCTAAGGAACTTCTGATTCATTGGTTATCAACAATTGAGATGATTCGTCACTGGAAGAGGATATCTTTTGTTACTTAACATTGCCCTTAGGAAGTTGGTTCCATCATTTATATGAAGGATGAAGGTGAAATTTCTTGAGAAAAGTGACATCCCTTTCCTGAAGTTGCAGAGTATTTTTAGGCAGTGGCTATTTGTTGGGGATTGAGGTTTGATAATGTTCAAAGGAAGTCTCAGGTCTTTTGCTTCGTTCCTTCCAATTTCATTCTTTGTTTTGAGTCTTTTGACGTTTGTTCCACTCTTCATTCCCTAAGTATTAGTTGTCATGTTGCATGTTTGGTAGCCCTACAATAGCGTTCGGAGTTCGTAAGCATAACTTGAAGTTCACACTCTTGTTGCAATTAGTTGGCTTCTCATAATACAGTGAATTTAGGATGTAAAAATATGTTGTAGGAAGAAGAGCAGGTTTTCTTGTTGGCAAATCTTTCATGTCAGGCATGAACAATTGAAGAACACAAATGACCTTAGGAAACAAACAAGTAAATAAATAATGATTAAGATTATCTCTTCTCCTCCCGAATAAAACAAATTAGAATTGTATTTGTCTTCTACCTTTTCGGTTTGATTTATGGTATTGTATAGCTATGAACTTTTTATTTATACGGGATCATAATCTGGCACTACTATTTTTTCTCTGTTTTGTGACAGATGCTTGACAGGATAACAGGGGATGGATTGATCATCTCCAAGTGCAGGTATACAATTTTTGTGCCAAAAAATATGGATTATTTTTCACTCTTTTTTTATACGTACTGCAACTTTATTTTATAAGTAAATTCAAGTATTTCACATTGATTTGAGATATGTTCAATTGATAGATGAAAATCGCTTTTATTAAATTGTGTTAGTTTTCTTCGTTTGGCTGTAAGTAAGATTTATACTTCGAGTGCGTTTGGAACTCGTTCTAAAGTGATTTTATTTTTTTTATGAAAATAGAAATGAAAATATTTTCAATCTCAGACAGAAATTATTTTTAAAAATGCATTTGATAGTTTTATTAAGATATTATTTTTAGTATAAAAAAATCTATTAATGTCTCTCTCTATGCTCTCTCAGAGAGTAGAAAACAGAAACAAAAAATTGTTTTCATTTCCCTTTTTTGTCTTTAATTTTCTCTCCCGTTTTCATTTTTTCTTTCTCAAAAAACGTAAAAAACAAAAACAAAACCAACTTCAAACACGGCCTTCATGACCACTAATCCAAAATTCCAAACGCTTTTTCTCATTGGCAGTATATCATAGGTTTTATGCTCACAGAGAAAGCATAATAGGTATATAATAGGTCCCTCCAATTTGGGAATGATGTCCAATTTGGAAAAAGGTTATTTTTATGTTTAAGAATTTTGTTGTGGTGAGAGAATGTCAAATCAGTATAGTATTACTCTTGTGCCATTAGGGTTTAATATCTTATTTCATATTTTTTATACTAAGCATTGATTGCTTTCATGGGAAAGAAGTTAAATAAGTTGTAAACTTCCATGGCGAAAAGAAAAAGGGAAAGAAAGAAAGAAAGCATAAATGATTAATGTCTAGGGAACTTCTGATTCATTGGTTATCAACAAGTGAGATGATTCGTCACTGGAAGAGGATATCTTTTGTTACTTAACACTGCCCTTAGGAAGTTGGTTCATCATTTATATGAAGGATGAAGGTGAAATTTCTTGAGAAAAGTGACATCCCTTTCCTGAAGTTGCAGAGTATTTTTAGGCAGTGGCTATTTGTTGGGGATTGAGGTTTGATAATGTTCAAAGGAAGTCTCAGGTCTTTTGCTTCGTTCCTTCCAATTTCATTCTTTGTTTTGAGTCTTTTGACGTTTGTTCCACTCTTCATTCCCTTAGTATTAGTTGCCATGTTGCATGTTTGGTAGCCCTACAATAGCGTTCGGAGTTCGTAAGCATTCACACTTTTGTTGCAATTAGTTGGCTTCTCATAATACAGTGAATTTAGGATGTAAAAATATGTTGTAGGAAGAAGAGCAGGTTTTCTTGTTGGCAAATCTTTCATGTCAGGCATGAACAATTGAAGAACACAAATGACCTTAGGAAACAAACAAGTAAATAAATAATGATTAAGATTATCTCTTCTCCTCCCGAATAAAACAAATTAGAATTGTATTTGTCTTCTACCTTTTCGGTTTGATTTATGGTATTGTATAGCTATGAACTTTTTATTTATACGGGATCATAATCTGGCACTACTATTTTTTCTCTGTTTTGTGACAGATGCTTGACAGGATAACAGGGGATGGATTGATCATCTCCAAGTGCAGGTATACAATTTTTGTGCCAAAAAATATGGATTCTTTTTCACTCTTTTTTTATACGTACTGCAACTTTATTCTATAAGTAAATTCAAGGATTTCACATTCTCCAAGTTAGTGGTTGTTTTTACGCAATGAACTCTTT
>NW_010363333.1:0-914 GCF_000414095.1 Morus notabilis | reverse complement strand
CTTTCCCTCTCCTTTCATTCCCTCTAACGGCTTCCCTCATGTATGAACTTTGGGAGGACTAGGGATGATATGATATCAGTACTGTTTATGAGATTTTTGGAAAAAATTCTGTTTGGTCTTCAGAAGTCTGGTTGACTTGATTTGTGGTTCAATTTCTTGTGAATGTTAAAGATTTGCAATTTAGTAATATGCAAATTTAATTGTTTGCTGTGTTTATAAACCTTCTTATTCCGACTATTTACTGATTTGAAGTCCTTATGAAGCGCCTTTGTCCACAATTATATGAACATTTTGCAATGCAGCAGGATAATGGATGATATCTCAAATTCAGCCGAGTATTTTACTATATAATAGGAAAAATGTGTATCGTACATGATATGATGAAAAGGAATAAAAATGTGTAATCAGCTTTTTGAATGATGATGGCGACAGTGGAATAGTTTGTCCGTTGTGGCTATGACCTATGGGATGCTGATTTTTGTGCTCTCAGACCTCAGTTGGATACGGCTGTCTCTTGAATGTACAGTTTTGGCATTAACATGTAAAAGTTTCTGACCTTGCATTTGAACCGGTGCAGGAAATTTGTAGTCAATGTTTGCAGATTGATGTAGGAGCATGCTTTATTGCTGTTTGAGGTTTGAAACCTTGTTACCGTCGTTTTCTAAATTGCTTTACTACAAGTCGTTTGACCCTGCTTGGGCTCGAAACCCTCCTTTGGAGGCAGACCATTTTAAACGCCCTAGACCCATCATTGTTGGCCTGCATCTGGCTGAGGTTTTAGGGTAGTCTTACAATTATTCTGAGATAAAATTATATTCATAACCTTTTTTAGTTAAATAATTACATTAATAAAAAGACATTTATTAAAAGTAAAAGATAAAAGTCTAGTATATTTTTTATTTTTTATTTTTTTT
>NW_010363332.1:10576-14133 GCF_000414095.1 Morus notabilis | reverse complement strand
TGAATTGTATTATTTAAGGTCTGGAATTTTCTCAGTCATTACAATCTTCTTCTCAATTTTCAAATCGATCCAATCTTAAATCCCAAAAGATAATTAATAACTTGAGTATTACCATAAGATGCACCTCTGTTTGGTAGAGGGATTCGTTCCCTGATTCGAATCATGATTCATGATTCGCTACAGTATTTTCTCTCACAAAAAATTCACATAAATCAAAAATGGTTCGAATCACATGGTTTGAATCCTCCAACCAAACGTAAGGGTCAAATTATAAAGTACATCTTATTTGAGAGTAGAAAACCAAGCCTTTTGTCCGCTTCCTGAAGTAACAAAGACTAGTAATTAAGAGAATCCAGTATCCACCTATAAATAGCGATGTCAAATCTGTAAATATTTCTTAAGTATTCTTGAACTAACTAGCCTCAATAGGGACTAGAGAGTAATTATCATGATTCCCAACAAATGTTTGTGCAGTAGAGGAATTATCCCCCCTAATTCCCCAGGAGGTCATTTTGAAAAATGACATTTTTGGAGAGACAAAAACAAAATAAAAAAAGAGAGACAATCATCTATAACCGCGTCCACAATAATCTTGAAACCATCACTAGTTTTAAAAACGACACTAATTCATAAAAGCAGCAAAAGAAACGCCATCCTGAAAAATGATATTAGCCTCATGGCAAACGAATGCCTATCGGGAAACGATAAGAACATGAAAAACGACATCAACTAAAATAAAGACACCAAAACAAAAATGACAATCATTTAAAAAAAAATAACAAAAATAGGCTAAAAAATAGAGAAAATTACATATTCTATCTTTTTAAGTACTTGAATCATTAAAAGTACACATTTTAAAAAACTCTACCCCTTTGACTAGTTTTAATCTAAAGGGTAGAAATATATGTACTAATGTAAGATGTAAAAATAAAAGGGCTTCATTTCAAAGGGTATTTTTAAAAATTAGCCCGAGAAGTATTGATATTAGCGTCATGAAAAAGGAATCCCCATCAGAAAACGACAAGAACATGAAAAACGACATCAATCAAAATAGACAGCAAAACAAAAGTGACAGTCATTTGAAAAATAACGAAAACGACAGAAATCATGTAAAATGATATTACGTACCTTGAAAACGATAAAAAGATACATCAACCTAAAAACAAATTAAAAGTAACTAAACCTGATCCTGCCAAATCGATACACATTCCGGATTATAGTAAGCTCTAGCTTCGACTAACTACGAAATGAAACACCAACCACTTTCTACTAATAATTGTAATTAAGAGGGGAAAATTAAAATAGTCGATATTATCCAAAGCAAAAACAAATAATTCGGCCTTTTATACAAATAGAAATTTGACCGCAGCATTGGCAAGAGGCCTGTCGGAGTTAGAGTAGAAATTGAAAAGATTAAAGACCGCAGCAATAGAAAATAGACCACCAGAAAAATGGCTGAGCTATTGTACGTTGATACAATTTTCATAAACTAGAATGTTTTACTTGGTATTAAGAGAAAAGTGATTGGAACAAAAAGGGACTACGAGTTTGACGTACAAGCGGAAAATGATAATAAGGTCAATAGTTTGGTAGACATAAGGATTCTAGTGATAGCAAAATTATACGAAGCTTTAAAAATACGGCGAAAACCCGCCTCATTCAAAAAATATTTCTTTAAAACAATTACAGGCCATGAAATCAGTGTCTCTCCCTTCTCATCGATTCTATTGACGACTATGTGTCGAGAGTTTTGTAGAATAGAATGGTGTTATCTAGTTTTCAATATTTCCTAGGTATCGAAATGCAGGACATAACTTGATTGGTCATTGAAAATTGAAATAAAAAAAGAGTACAAAAATATGAAACAGTTGGGAACCATCTTTGACATTGGGTATTCAGATAAGATGTTTCTTGCCATGCAAGCGGACAAAACTTGGTAAGAGAAAAAGAGAGTTTCAACGTGGAAAATATACAGTAATTTGGTCATTTAAAAGTGAAATAATTTCAATGAATCCATAGAGTGGTTACTAGCCGGCCCTCCTTCAAATTAGATCAACCTTTTAGGGCATGTTTGGAAAGTATATTCAAACTATGATTCTTAATTTTAATGTTTGAAATTCAATTTTTTTTTATGAGAGGAAAACACTATAACAAAATCAATGATTAGAATTTGAGTACACGAAACAAACAGACCCTTCGTTATTTCATTTGGCATTGTCTTTTCTACGTGCCTGATGTTTCGTGTAATAATAAATACCACTTAGAAGTGTAGTGACCAAGAAAATCTCAGAATTTTAATAATGTAATTCATGTATTTGAGTCAAGGATTTTCCTGGAAAATCATTATACTATGTACATTTTGTGATTGAAGGATTTATGGAATTAACATCTGCATTCCTAAATTCTGTAGCAGATTTCACGTTAAGTTCACATTTTTCCGATCAAGTAAATTCGATCGATAAATTCTCACCGTACATTAAAACGGAAGAATTTCCAGTATAGATACAGTTAGAGAATCTTAATTTTAAGAATCTCCCAGCACAGTACAACCTAGCATCCAAAACCCATATACAAGAGAAAATAACTGTCAGTATAATTTTAGACAGTTTTAATGAGTAAGTTAAGGGAATGGACAAAAGTACAAGGTGTAGGTTAGTGTGTGTGATTTGATGAGATGTGATGAGAGAGGTGAATAGGACTAATGATTAGTTTTTTTCTCCTTTTTTCTCTTCACTTGGCCGGCCATCCTTAAGAATTTATATCCAAAAATTTTGGTTATATGTTGAGTACGTTAGAAGGCTACAAGTTAATGTGATGGGATGGTAGTGGTTGAAGGGGAATTAATGGCAATTTTGGCTTCTCCTTTTCTCCTTCCATAACCGGCCAAGGTCGGGGGAAATTGAACCAAAATTTGGTTGATTGAGAGAGTTGATGTGGTGTTAAAAAAATAGTTTCCAAGTGCCTATAAAAGGAACCACCATAGGATAAGCCTCATTTTTTTTTCCCTAGCTTTTCTCTCCCCCTCAAAATCCGGCCATACCATACTCCCCCACTCTTTCTCAAATATTTTCTCCTACTCTCCCAATCTTGAGCCACTACAAACCATAGAAGAAGAAGAAGGAGATCAAAGGGTCTAGGAGGAGTCTAGACAAGCATTTTTTCAAAGGGTATAACTCTGAATCTTTTTTTTATGTTTTAGTAAAGTTTGAAATGTAGAAATATTCCTCTTAAATTTCCTTATACTTTCTAGTTCCAAGCCAATAACAAATCTTAGAGGAGTTCAAGGTTTTCAAGGGAGAGAGATAGTTCTTCAAGGGTAAGCTCTCAAACTCTTCTCCATTAATTTCTAGCCAACTTTAAGCTTGGATTTGTGGATGTAAATTTGTGATTCTTGAGGAGATGAGTTATAATAAGGGTGTGTGAGTTTTATGTTGGTTTGTGAGTTTTGAGGTTAGCTTGATGTGGTATGTTTATGCTTGATCTAAGTTGCTTATTTTCGGATTAGAGGAAAAAAATTTCCGGTGACTTTGACCGCGAAAATGAGGGCCATAGAGTGA
>NW_010363332.1:609-8384 GCF_000414095.1 Morus notabilis | reverse complement strand
TTGTAAACATGCGTGTTCACACATTCTCCGGTCGCCGTCAACCGTACCTATTAATGGAGTGGATCAACGTTATAGAGATAGCATATGACGTTTGTCACATTCCTGAGCGGATGAGGGTCCGATTGGCCGCCTCAAAGTTAGAAGGACACGCTCTCGCCTGGTGGCTCGGGATGGGAGCTGAACACCAACCCCCTAGTTGGGGAGAGTTTAAGCAGGAAATCAGAGCCGAGTATGGGCCGATATTGTATGGTGCTATTGAAGTTCATGCTCCGGGAGTGCAGAGAGATCCTCACATCTGGGATGATATGCAGAGAAGACAATATGAGGCTTTAGAAGCCATCTGGGATTCTTATGAGGGAGAGTCCATGGCTCATTACTGCCAGCGTTTCCGGGACTCCATGCTGCCCATCATACCTACCCAGATCCTGTTTTCAGAGGTCAGAGATTTGATCTGGAGGGGGGAACCCCAGGCCGTCCGGGACTTAGTTCCTTACCCTGGACAATACTATCACATCCAGTAGTTTCTGGAAGAAATAATAAATGGCGAGGAGGAGCTACACCATGTCCAGCAACAACTCCAGGCCAATGCCGCAGCGGCAGCAGTTGTAGCCCAGCCGGAGCAGGACGCAGCACCGGGATATCATGCAGATGACGATGAAGACGATGATGAGCCAATAGACTACATGTCTGAGGAATATGATGATGAAGTACCAGAGCATGTCATCATTGCGAGTGATGATGAGTATACAGAGGAGGAGGATCCCTCAGAGGATGAGATGTTCGGCGATGAGGGGTTCTCAGATGGAGACGCGGAGCCTGAGTCTGGATTATCATCTGACTGATGGCGTCACCTGCAGCATATCTTACCTTTTGTATAGGATACTTTTTGTATTGTGAGAAGTGGTAGCCACTCTCACCTAGGTTGGGTAAAAAAAAAAAATATTATTTATTTATGTACAGTGAGAAGTGATAGACACTCTCCGTAGGCGTTACATGACATTTTGTACTGTGAGAAGTGTTAACCACTCTCACCCTGGCCAGACTAGGCATTTTGTTATTGTATCATGGGAAGTGGTAGCCACTCCCACAGACATGCAGATATATGTAGATGATACAGGAAGTGACAAACACTCCTGACAGTTATGATTAAAAGTTATGAAATCGAGCTTAAATGAAATTAAAAGTTTATGCATAATTAGAGCAAATTCTATTTATGAATCAAGAGTGTACATCAGAATGAAATCATGTATCAAGTAAACAAGATTTTATGTATCCTTACCACGATATGAATACATTCCGCGTACAGACATAATTTTAGAAGAAAGGTAAAGACTTACATAGTACTTTCTTGAATGAAGGATCATGGTTCGACCACGAGCACAAGCGGCTCGAAACCAGCCGGAGGTTGACTGGACGGGTCAGATGGCCGAAATGAGACAGTTGCTGCAAGCGCAGCAACAAGAGATGAATGCCTTACGTGAACAGCTAGCGCGTCAGAATCAGGCACCACCAGCTGGAGGCGAACCAGCCCACGAAGACCCACCTACACGGGAAGATCCCCCTGCAGCTGGCGGTCAGAACGGTCAGGAGATACCGCCTGCACCGATCGCACATGTAGAAGTTGAGGGACAAGACCATCACCCAGCAGATGATAGGCGTTGGATCTCAACCTTAGAAAGGTTCCGTCGTAAGAAGGCGCCAGAGTTCCATGGTTCCACAGACCCGATAGAAGCAGACAACTGGCTGACTGATGTTCAGGTAGACCTGAACCTTATGAGGTTGAATGACCAAGAAAAGGTCCTGTGCGCCTCATATATGCTCAAGAAGGAAGCTCGCCGATGGTGGCAGATGGTGGAGCTAAAAAGGAATGTCGATGAGATGACTTGGCAAGACTTCATCGAGGAATTTAATGAGAGGTATTTCAACTTAGACAACATGGCCGCCCAAGAGGATGAGTTTAATAATTTTCGTCAAGGAAATTTGTCCGTGGTAGATGCGGTGCAGAAGTTCAAGCAACTAGCTCGTCTATGCCCACACATGGTGACCTCAGAGCGGGAGGAGGTCAAGAGGATGATGAAGATGTTTCGAACCGACCTAGCAGTAGTGATTAGTGGCGGAGGCAGACCGTCTACGACCGTGGAAGACTATGTTGGTTGAGCCATTCGTGCAGAATACTGGGTTAACCAAAACAGGGAGGAAAGGGCTAAATTCTTCCAAGCCAAGAAAGAGGAAAGGGCTAAAGGGAAACAAAACTCGGAAACCCAATCCAAAGGGCCGAATAGTAACCCAGGGTAACAAGCAAAGCAGCAAGGATAAGGCCAGAATAAGAGGAAAGGGAACTTCAACCCGGGGAACCAGAAAGGCCAATCTCAGAAGAAGAACAATGTCGGGCAAGTTAACAACAGTTTCCCCACTTGCAATAGGTGTGGGAAGAAACATCCAGGAGAATGTAAAGCTGGGACAAACATTTGTTTCACATGTGGCAAAGAGGGCCATTTTTCCAAGGATTGTTATTCCAACCCCCAGAATCGAGCGAATCAGAATCAACAGAGAGTTCAGAATCAGCCAAGAGCCCCAGGAAATCAACTGCACGCAATTCAAGCCACGATTGACGGACCCCAGATTTCTCAGGGAAGATTGGAAGCTCCGGAACCCCAAGCTCGTATCTATGCCTATACTAGGGGAGATGCAGCAACTGGAACTTCCACAGTGGTGACAGGTCAGCTTCCTGTAGCCAACCATGATGCATACGCTTTATTTGATTCTGGAGCAACGCATTCATTTGTGTCAACTAAGGTTACAAAGCATCTAGATAGTGCAAAAGATAGAATAGATCAACCCTTTAGGACTGTCTTGCCCTCTGGGGAGATCTTATTGTCTAACTGTTGGTTAAGAAATGTTCCAATAATTATTTATGGAAGAACATTGTACGTGAATTTGATAGTTATTAGTATGAGCGATTACGACGTCATTTTGGGAATGGACTTCCTGAGGAAATACAACGCCGTCATCGACTGTAGAAGCCGGAAGGTCACGTTCAAGCCACCCGAGGAAGGAGAGTTCACTTACACAGGGACATCTCAGGAGCGGCCAATGCAGATGGTGTCTGCGATGAGAGCAAGTAAGATGTTGGCTAGCGGATGCATAGGGTATCTAGCTAATATGGTGGACAAGTCTAAGGAGATTAAGTTGAGACCGGAGGACATTCCAATAGTCAAACAATTTGTGGAAGTCTTTCCAGAAGAATTACCAGGACTACCCCCAGAGCGAGAAATCTCATTCGAGATCGAACTGATGCCAGGATCAGCATCAGTTTCTAAGGCACCGTACCGGATGGCCCCGGCCGAGCTTAAAGAGCTTCAGGTGCAACTGCAAGAGTTGATAGATAAAGGTTTTGTCCGCCCGAGTTATTCGCCATGGGGAGCACCAGTTTTGTTCGTGAAGAAGAAAGACGGTCACTGAGGATGTGTATCGACTATCGGGAGCTGAATAAGATTACAATCAAGAACAAGTATCCATTGCCGAGGATCGATGATCTATTCGACCAATTGAAGGGAGCTGCATATTTTTCCAAGATTGATTTGCGTTCAGGGTACCTCCAACTTCGGATAAAGGAAGGTGACGTGTCAAAGTGACCAATTGAAGGGAGCTGCATATTTTTCCAAGATTGATTTGCGTTCAGGGTACCACCAACTTCAGATAAAGGAAGGCGACGTGTCAAAGACAGCTTTCAGGACTCGTTATGGACACTACGAGTTCCTCGTGATGCCGTTTGGACTGACCAATGCTCCAGTAGCATTCATGGACTTGATGAACCGAGTATTTAAGGACCATCTGGATAAGTTTGTTATCGTCTTCATAGATGACATTCTGATCTACTCCAAAACGAAGGAAGAGCACGAGGAGCATCTGAAGACTGCCCTACAGATATTGAAAGAGAACCAGTTGTATGCCAAATTTTCAAAGTGTGAATTTTGGCTAGAAAGGGTACAATTTTTAGGGCATGTGGTATCCAAGGAAGGAGTTACCGTGGATCCCGCCAAGATCGAAGCAGTTAGTAATTGGTCAGCTCCGAGGACTGTGACAGAGATACGTAGTTTTCTGGGTTTAGCAGGATACTACCGACGCTTTGTGGAGGGATTCTCAAAGCTAGCAGCACCGCTCACGGCTCTCACACGGAAGGAAAGGAAGTATGAATGGACCGAGAAGTGCGAAGAAAGCTTCCAGGAGCTAAAAAGGAGACTCACCAGCGCACCAGTGTTGACCATTCCAGATGCAGATGAAAGGAACTTCGTAGTCTACAGCGATGCTTCTAAGAAAGGATTAGGAGCCGTTCTCATGCAAGGAGGAAAGGTGGTCGCCTATGCCTCGCGACAACTTAAAGATCATGAAAGGAACTACCCGACGCATGACTTAGAACTTACAGCGGTGGTTTTTGCATTGAAAATATGGCGACACTACCTGTATGGAGCGAAGTGTGAGATCTACACAGACCACCAAAGTCTCAAGTACATCTTCACGCAGAAGGAGTTGAATATGAGACAACGAAGATGGCTGGAATTGGTAAAGGACTATGATTGTGAGATCCTCTATCATCCCGGAAAAGCAAACAAGGTGGCGGATGCACTAAGTCGGAAGTCGTCAGCAACGTTAATGGTGATCAATGCTCTGCTACAACCCCTGCAGAAGGACATATGCGACCTTGAAATTGAGATAATTTCGGGGAAGTTATCATCTCTCACCCTACAGCCGATCATCCTCGAGCACATGAAGAGTAGTCAGGAATCCGTTCCTACCTTGGTGAAGTTAAAGGTGGAAGTTCTCGAAGGCAAAGAAATGGTGTTTAGCCTCACGGAGGACGGCACACTCCTCCACAAGGGTAGGTTATGTGTCCCTAAAGATGAGGAAATGAGGAAGCAAATCCTTTCAGAAGCACATGAAACGCCTTACTCTGTTCATCCGGGAGCAACTAAAATGTATAAGGATCTAAAAAGGAGCTTTTGGTGGCCAGGAATGAAGAAGGACGTGGCTGAATTTATATCGAAGTGCCTTAACTGTCAGAAAGTTAAAGCAGAGCATCAACGTCCAGCAGGAGAACTACAGAAGATTGATATTCCAGAATGGAAGTGGGACCAAATCACGATGGATTTCGTGGTAGGGTTGCCCAGAACATCCGACGGTAACGATGCGATTTGGGTGATCGTGGATCGATTGACTAAATCTTCACACTTTTTGCCGATCAAACTCAGTTATTCTGTTGAGCAGCTGGCCGAACTTTATGTGTCCAAGATAGTAGCGTGGCATGGAATTCCAGAATCCATCATTTGGGATCGAGACGGCCGCTTCACATCAAGATTTTGGAAAAATGTACACGACGCAATGGGATCTAAGCTAAAGTTCAATACAGCTTTTCACCCGCAGACAGATGGCCAATCTGAAAGGACCATCCAGACCCTAGAAGATATGTTGAGGGCATGTGTCATGGACTTCAAGGGAAACTGGGATAGGAAGTTACCCTTGATAGAGTTTTCCTACAATAACAGCTATCACGCGTCAATAGGAATGGCACCTTTCGAAGCTCTATATGGAAGAAGATGCAGGTCCCCAATTCACTGGTACGAACCAGGGGAGAGACTTCATCAGGAGAACCATAGAGGATGTGAGACTTATCAGAGAGAGGTTAGATACAGCTCACAGTCGCCAGAAGAGTTACGCAGATAAACGCCGCAGGCCACTGGAGTTTCAGGCAGGAAACTTAGTTTTTCTGAAGGTGGCACCGATGAAAGGGGTAATGAGATTTGGCAAGAAAGGGAAGCTCAGTCCGAGATACATAGGACCTTTTGAGATCCTTGAAAGGATTGGAAAAGTCGCATATAGACTAGCATTGCCGCCAGAATTAGCTTCTGTACACAACGTCTTTCATGTATCGATGTTGAAGAAATATGTGGCAGATCCGTCTCATGTATTGCACCAGGAACCGGTCGAAGTGGACGCGGACCTCACCTACGAAGAGAAACCAGTCCAGATCTTGGCTCGCGAGGAGAAAACTTTAAGGAATAAAGTAATTCCTCTAGTTAAAGTCTTGTGGCGAAATCACAATATTGAGGAAGCTACTTGGGAACGCGAAGAAGATATGAGGAAAAGCTACCCCGAGTTGTTCTAATTTTCGGGACGAAAATTCTTATTGTAGTGACTAAGAAAATCTCAGAATTTTAATAATGTAATTCATGTATTTGAGTTAAGGATTTTCCTGGAAAATCATTATACTATGTACATTTTGTGATTTAAGGATTTATGGAATTAACATCTGCATTCCTAAATTCTCTAGCAGATTTCACGTTAAGTTCACAATTTTTTGATCAAGTAAATTCGATCGATAAATTCTCACCGTACTTTAAAACGGAAGAATTTCCAGTATAGATACAGTTAGAGAATCTTAATTTTAAGAATCTCCCAGCACAGTACAACCTAGCATCCAGAACCCGTATACAGGAGAAAATAACTGTCAGTATGATTTTGGACAGTTTTAATGAGTAAGTTAAGGGAATGGACAAAAGTACAAGGTGTAGGTTAGTGTGTGTGATTTGATGAGATGTGATGAGAGAGGTGAATATGACTAATGATTAGTTTTTTTCTCCTTTTTTCTCTTCACTTGGCCGGCCATCCTTAGGAATTTATATCCAAGAATTTTGGTTATATGTTGAGTATGTTAGAAGGCTACAAGTTAAGGTGATGGGATGGTAGTGGTTGAAGGGGAATTAATGGCAATTTTGGCTTCTCCTTTTCTCCTTCCATAACCGGCCAAGATCGGGGGAAATTGAACCAAAATTTGGTTGATTGAGAGAGTTGATGTGGTGTTAAAAAAATAATTTCCAAGTGCCTATAAAAGGAACCACCATAGGATAAGCCTCATTTTTTTCCCTAGCTTTTCTCTCCCCCTCAAAATCCGGCCATACCATACTCCCCCATTCTTTTTCAAATATTTTCTCCTACTCTCCCAATCTTGAGCCACTACAAACCATAGAAGAAGAAGAAGGAGATCAAAGGGTCTAGGAGGAGTCTAGACAAGCATTTTTTCAAAGGGTATAACTCTAAATCTTTTTTTTTTATGTTTTAATAAAGTTTGAAATGTAGAAATATTCCTCTTAAATTTCCTTATACTTTCTAGTTCCAAGCCAATAACAAATCTTAGAGGAGTTCAAGGTTTTTCAAGGGAGAGAGATAGTTCTTCAAGGGTAAGCTCTTAAACTCTTCTCCATTAATTTCTAGCCAACTTTAAGCTTGGATTTGTGGATGTAAATTTGTGATTCTTGAGGAGATGAGTTGTAATAAGGGTGTGTAAGTTTTATGTTAGTTTGTGAGTTTTGAGGTTAGCTTGATGTGGTATGTTTATGCTTGATCTAAGTTGCTTATTTTCAGATTAGAGGAAAAATTTTTTTTTGGTGACTTTGACCGCGAAAATGAGGGCCATAGAGTGAGATTTTTCAATGTTTTAAAGCTTGAACTTATAGCCCTGGATGTTTTGAACATTTTCGGTTACTATGACTAAACCTAATTTTAACTCCAAAACCAAGTTTGAAGCCATTTTGCAAAAACGGACAATCTGTCCAACACAGTTTCAAAAAAAAGCTTGCAGCCACTAATTCAGCCAAAAGTCTGAATTTCGATTTTTCACAAAAGTGACAATTTTATATTTCGACGAGAGGAAGAAATTTCACGAAGAAAAGATTTTCAAAATCCGACCCTAAGAGGTACTAAAACACAGATTCCCGAAA
>NW_010363332.1:0-217 GCF_000414095.1 Morus notabilis | reverse complement strand
GAGCCCAATATGATAGGTCCGTAGAATTTCAAATATTTAATGTGAGTCCAACGCCCACATTAGTTTAAGAGACTCCGTTGGAGTATAAATTTCAGCAGCGTAAACGTTAGAATGCCATGTATAAGTCATAGGCCGAATTGGGCCTTAATATCATATCAAGGGAAATTTAAAAAAATAAGATTTTGAAGATTTAATAAATTAATCTTTATTATCCTTT
>NW_010363331.1:0-1932 GCF_000414095.1 Morus notabilis | reverse complement strand
CCCCAAGTATACGATCTCCATATCCTGATATCTAGGCCATCAGCGGGTTTACCGATTCTTAAAACATCTTATTTTAAGGAAATATATGTTAAAACCTTAATTGAGTTCATTATGAGCTCAATAGCGTATTTCATGCTATTTCTAAAACATTTTTTGTTTTCAAAACAACTTCATAGGCCAAAATACTTTGAAACAAGGCTAACAAGAATATAGATAAAAATATCCTACCACTTGGTAATTTATTGATAACTTCACGTTGCCCAACCGTCTATTCTTGAAGCTCCACGGCTCACTCTAAACCTCAACGAATCCATTCAATTCGCCTCAATATGCATGGACGATACCAGTAGACTTTTCAACGGAGTAGAATTGGCACAAACAGAGGTCAACGTTGCATTCATCATGTCAAAATGAGTCAGGATAAGGTCTCGGATTGATAAACGGAGGTCAGGAGGCTGCTGAACGGAAGGTCACCAGAATAAGGCTGCTGGCAGCGGAGGTTGTCGGTGCATATTTTCACGGTGGAGTTGGGTCCAACCGCCCCTAAATTGACCCTTCTGAGTTCAATGGTGTGGTCAATTTCACCAAATTTGGCCTCTAACTATATGGATTGAAACCGCCAACTTTGACATAATCTGGCGGCTCAGATCTTGATTCTCCGGCTATGAAATCTCAAAATTCATTGAGGGCTTTTGTTACCCACTTCCTTCTGAGTGTTTTGAGACCAAAATCATGATGATCAAATGGTTGGATCATCGGAACCACAATCCATCCTAACTGTGGTGTCATCCTTTGAGTCCAACGGTACCAGTGATTTCATCAACGAAGGCCAGAATAGTGCACAACGGAGAGGAGGCGCGGCGGCTGAAATGGGTGGCTCCAGCAATGATGCTCCAGTGAGAATTGATGGGTGAGATGGTATGGGTTTTGGTCATCTCATCGAGCTGAGTCTATAGGGACCAGAATCACTCCGATCGGAGGTCGAACGACAAAGTTACGACGACGAGAAATTTTGGTAGTTTTCAGACATTTCTCCGGCGATTGCAGTTGTTTCCGACGGAGATGGAGGTTGTGCGGCATGTCAATGAGTCCAGCTTGTCGAGAGCTTTCTGATGGTGTAGGCGGTGTCACGAAATGACACCAGAATCTCATCGGTGGTAGGTGGCCAGCATGGAGAGAGAGTCAACGTGGGTGTGAAAGAGAGAGAGAGAAAAAGGAGAAAAAGAAAGAAAAAGAAAAGGAAAAAGGAAAAATACGCTTAGACTTTCTGAGAAAATTTGATAATTAGACTTCAAAGTCTAATTAGAATAGAGTATGGAATGACTCATTATTGATGTTTTGAAAAATTAGTTACTGACAGTTAAAATTGTTCGAGAGACAACGATGTCAATTTCAAAACAATCATTTTCAAAGGAAAGGGTCCTTTACGTGATAATTATAACTGAAATTCTTTCACTAATCCCAGATTAATTAACACCAACCACCGGATTTGATTAATTAATCTCAATTAATTTAACCGGATGTTACAATCCTGCCCCCTTAACAAAATTTCGTCCTTAAAATTGGAACAAAACCTGGGTAGCGGTTAAACTTGCAAAAACAACAACAATGCATTGTAAGCAAATGAATGGCATTAACGATTTCATCACTTTGTGATTCCTCGTGATTTCTTGTATGATGACGGCTTCTTGTCTATCAACGGAGTGAATCCTAATCTCTATACATATGTCTAAACTTTCAACTTCTAACGAGAAGGGTTATACAAGGTTATAAAATTGATGAACAAGAATCATCATGAATGTTGTTCTTGTACAATACTCAAAAGGTTATAGATTATCAACATCAAGCCAAGTGCCTTAAGCTAAGTGCTTAGGAAAGTTATTTACTTAATCAGACTCGGATTATCAAAAAGAATCATTTAATTCACTCAGT
>NW_010363330.1:0-1789 GCF_000414095.1 Morus notabilis | reverse complement strand
TTCAAAACAGGGGTGAGCCGAATGCCTAATAAGAGAGTAAAAGTGGAATACAATGAAAAACAAGTTTAGAATCAATACTTTCAGTATTTTGAAATCATCAATTCAAAACCTTGACACCTGCGAAGGATAAACTCAAAACTGAAAATCTCAATAGGTGTAAACATCTTTTGAATAAAACGGATAATCAAGTATTTAAAATTTTTAAAATACTAAAACTTTCACAAATTCATTTCCAACAGTATAAGGAATCTAATCCTTCAGGTAATCAACAAGTACCAAGTACTTGTAATTCCATTTAAATCCTAAAGCATCCTGGAACTTGAAGTTCATAAGAGAATACCAGAAATCAAACACCGGTAATTGGAATGCTCTCTAATATTACCAAACATAAAGTCTAACATATGTGCTAAGCTTCTGTAACACCCCACACGAGTTTCGGGACCTGCCCCCAAGGATACGATTCACATATCCCGATCTCTGTGGCCATCAAGCACACTAAGTATCTAATCGCTCATCAAAATAGTACCAAGAGCTCTACGTGTTTATACAACATGCTCAATTTATTTCTAATTCGAGACATATTCTCTTTTATGAAATTCCACTTCCGTAAACTATGATTCACGAATATCAAGTTTTCTGAAAGGTTTTTCATATATATAATCGCTATATATATACACATATACTTTTCAAAATCCTTTTTAAAGTCTCAACACTGGTGAAACTGACCCTTTTCACTGAGAAGTGAAAATCCATGAAGTATGTCCAAAAGGGAAGAGAAATGTAATCTCATGCTCAAACAAGATCAAAACTTAAGAAAAGTACATGCTAAGTTCAATAATCTGTAAAATATCCATGAATGCATAAACATCAATGCAAAAGTATCGTACTCCAATAAGATCCATTAAGTCTCCTTAAGATATCATAGTTATCAAGTGTTGGTTTTATCCTCTTTTAACATTTTTCATCGTATTCCCTTTAGAACCTCATACTTAATGTTAAACAACCACAAACGCTCCAAACTAGCAATCGTTCAATCATAAATTAGTTTCTAACTTGAATCCATATTCTTCATAAATCCAGTAAATTGGTAGATTCGTCAACCTTGACGGGAATACTCATAAATTATTATCTAAGTCTCCAAAAATTCTAAAATAAACTGCATAAGAAAGTAGACACATAGATCTTTCTAACGAGCTATCATATGGCCCAAATCCGAGCTCTATAAATGTCTCAACAAAAGTTTTCAAGAAATTAAAATTCTATTTTTTCTTGATTTTGATAGCTTTAAGGAAGTTTCTACATGAAACTTCTAATGCGCACAACTCAGGTTACAAAACTCCAAATGACATGATTCCAACTCCCACACGTCACTAATAACATGCTCTAAATGGTAGTGATGGTGGTTTAGGTGCATCAATCTTATTTCAAAAAGTAGGGGTCTCAATTCTTTGTTTTATCTTCTTTGAAAAGACAGTTTTGGCGGCTGTTACTGAAATAATCATAAAATATTATATACAGCCCTGAAAATTACAAAATCATCGCCTAATCGAAGTAGACATCTAAGGCTTTCCAAAGAGCTATCACAAATTAGTTTCGGATCTATTCAAATCTCCAAAAAACATATTATACCAGATCAAAATGTGGTCATTTTTCTGCAAAATTTCTAGACATCATGCTTAACTTTAAAGATGCATAACTCGAGCTATAGCTGTCCGTTTGAGGTGATTCTTACGGCTATACGACGCTTAGGACATCTACTTTAAGGTTCTAAACTTATCAAATAATTGCA
>NW_010363329.1:602-821 GCF_000414095.1 Morus notabilis | reverse complement strand
CTTTTCTGGAGCATGACTATATGATAGATTTTAAGCCCAGAAGTAAGATGAGATCGGACCACAACCGCCAAGAGTTGTCGAGCCACTCAAAGAAAAGACCACAGTTCCTAATTAGACTCTTAAGGCACCTCATCGTAGTGGAAGGGTAAGCATGTTACCCGACCGGTATACCGGGGAAGCCCAAATCGTCACTGCTGATGACGGTAAGGAGGATCCATC
>NW_010363329.1:0-401 GCF_000414095.1 Morus notabilis | reverse complement strand
AGTTATACCCAAAAGGAGGGAGTTGACTATGAGGAAACTTTCTCGCCAGTAGCTATGCTTAAATCCATCCGGATACTCCTAGCCATTGTAGCATATTTTGACTATGAGATATGGCAGATGGATGTCAAGACAGCTTTTTTGAATGGCTATCTTGAGGAAACCATCTATATGGAACAGCCAGAGGGTTACATAGAGGAATGTCAAAAGCAGAAAGTCTGCAAACTGCAGAGGTCCATTTATGGACTGAAGCAGGCTTCTAGATCATGGAACATCAAGTTTGATGAGGCTATAAAGTCTTATGGATTTGATCAAAACATTGATGAACCATATGTCTACAAGTACAAGAAAGAAAAGAAAGTGATCTTCTTAATTCTTTACGTCGATGACATCCTACTCATTGG
>NW_010363328.1:568937-589852 GCF_000414095.1 Morus notabilis | reverse complement strand
ACATAAAAAAAAAGAAAGTTTCATTAAAACCTCAAAACTGCTTCCCGTGTTTTTTCAGGTCTTTTCTTTTAAGAAAAAATTACAAATTCTCTCTTTTTAAATACCTAACTTGTTAAAAATACTCATTTTAAAAAAACTCTACTTCTTGATTAATTTTAGTTAAAAAAATAAAAATATATAAACTGATATTAAGAGATAAAAATAAAAGAGTTACATTTGAAGAGGTATTTTTAAAATTTTTTCCTCTTTTAAAGGTAGTTAGGTGGGCCGGACTTCTCTTGGAAGAGCTTTTTAAAAGCTATAAACCTCTTTAACATTTTGTCTAAACAGATCCAAAAGCTATGTTTGGACTCCAGAAACCAAAAGCTGTTTCTAAGAAGCCCTCCCAAACAGGCTTAGAGACAAATAGAAAAGCTGTTTATGGGATGTTTGTTTGAAGAGTTCGCCTTTAGTTCTGAATCATAATTCTTGATTTTTTATAGTATTTTTTTCTCACAAAAAAATTTAAATTTTAAAAATTAAAATCATGAATCATAATTCTGAATTTAGACGTTTGGTTCATGAATTCAGAATCATAATTCAGAACCATTCTCGATTTACGTGTATTTTTTGTGAAAAAAAATACTGTAATGAACCACAAACTATGATTCGAATTAGGGTACGAATCCACCAACTAAACAAAGTATAAATCAAACGTCCCATGAGATTCCCAGACCCCTTGCACGGCAGTTGCTTTAGCTTCTCTCCTAAGAAAGGAAAAAAAAAAAAAAAAGAAAAGAAAAGAAAAGACACCAAAAGGAAAAAGAAAGGAAAACCTACAGTGAGAACAAGGTGATGGGGTGGTAGATGTCCTTCGAAAGTCTATACACTTGAACTATATTATTGGAGATGTTGGTCATTTAGTGAATATATATATATATATATATAATGATTTTTCTTTTATTAAAATTAAATAAACATGATTGTCCAGATGAAATAAGGAGAAGCTTTGAAAACAAAATAACAAAGAAAATAAAATGAAACATTGACTTTAAGGCTCGTTTACTTCGCGGATTCGAGTTTTCAATTCGAGCTGAGATGTGACATTTTCTGAGAGTTTTTTACTGTAGCAGAAAAAGTTAGATGTGATATTTTCTAAGAGTTTTTTACTGTAGAAACCTAAAACTGAAAACTCGAATCGGTGAAGTGAACGAGGCCTAAGTCAATTATGGATATTCTGAAGGAATTCACACATATAATAACACAATGAAGTGAAGATATTTAGAGAGCTTTCGTAATTGGTGTATAATTCACTAATGCAACTTCCTACTTTTACTTTCAAATTACAAAAAATGGGCATGTGCTAAAAAATTATTATTCAATCCAGTGATTATCATTACTTTATAAAGTTAAGGACTAAATTGTCAAATAAAATGATACAATAATTCCCGAACAAAAATGTTAAATGATCGGGAATTTAGGGGGTTCAGTTGCCACATGAAATGGGACATGGATCAGGGGACACAAGGATCGATTCAGGTTTTTTATGCCTGCATATCGGTCCTCAAGAGTCTTACCAAACTTTGGCATCATGTAACAAACCATCAATCATTCATTACCAACATCCATAATTGAAAAGTTTTTAGACGAGCAGATAATAATATGAAAGGAAACTGAGAGAAGCCCCAGTACTTTCCTGCCTAGGGTAAAGGATTCTGGATTATAGAAATTGTAGTTCTTTATCACATCAAAATTATCATGTGGACTCTAGATTCAATACTAGTTTCCAATCCACAAGGATTCCATAGACAATGAGGACTCAAGAAAATTCTACCAGCATTCAAAACCAAGTGCTACTCAGCGTCTAACCTTAACGATACGATGTAAATGCCCCCCAAAATTAAGCGGATTGAGACAAGGAATCCAATCAATGATTATATGAAACCAAATACTCAAATCCCAAATAACTTACTCGAGTATAATATGATATTTGCATCTTCAGTTCACTCAAGAAATTCCACAGAGACACTTTCTTCAAACAAAGCAAAACATCATTAGACTTGATGCATGAATATGGAAAAAGGGTCATCTACAATTTAGCATACAAGGCTCATCCGAGTGATAGAGATAAGAAAAGAATCAGCTTTGAAAGAAAGCAACGAGAAAAGAAACACAACAAAAACATATTTTTTTTCTTTTTCTTTTTCTTTTTCCCCTTTACTATAGAATAAATTTTAGTTGTACAAACCTAAAGGTCCTAGACAAGTAAACAACCATCCAACTTAGAGGACACTCTTTGCGATTTTGACATGGTTCAGCAATCACACATGCTGAACTAAGGAGCTTCTGACCCTCGGAATTTAACGTCATAAAGTTGTTTCAATTTGAACACTTCAAAGAAAAATCCGTGAAGCAGAAGATTTCATAGGCTCAACCATTTTACTTCAATGTTTTCTCTTACAAAAATTTTAAATTTCAGTGCAAATTTTCTATTCAAACATGTGAAAAGGAATTGTAATGCCAATTCAAATCTTGATTCAATTAGATTAACATAAATACGAATTGAGACACATTGAGATAACAAATGCCAGTTACATCTTTTCTAATCAATAACCAATATTAAGACATTATATTGCACACAAATTGATGAGCATCACAAAGGCAATTATCAAACAATTAACTGTAAATTCTTCTCATAACATAAACAAAAACCTGGAAATTAACCAATTCAGCTAAATCACTTGAACAAAAAGGCCTAATTAGCAAGAAATTCATACAAATTCAATGAAACAAAAAGTGTTCCTATTTTCGTAAGAGAAAAGAAACCAATTTTAACTTCATAAAAAAGCACTTAATTGGAGATTCCAAAAGTAATATTCGGTAATTCAAATACTAAAAAGAAGAAAAGTAACCTAATCTGTGAATCCGATCAACTGGTCTTCGGATCGGGCATGGGGAACAATCCAGCGCTGGCACCTCTCGGCGGCGAAAACCCTAGAAACTTCTGCAGATTAGTCCGAATGCTAATCGAGCAGAGGAAGTACAAGAACGCCATGGAACAGTCGGTCGGATCGTTGCCTTGCAAACCTCGGTGGCTCATCTTCATCACCAATCCGAACGGCTTAAACGGCAATTTGGCGACGACTTTGCCTTCGAAGAGCGAATTGAGGAGTCCGAAGACGACGAAGAGGACGAGGGCGACGACGGCGCCGGACTTGAACTTAAAGAGGGAGAGATCGCGGCTGGATTCCTTGAGGCTGGTCTCGACGCGGTCGATCTTCTTGGTCTTGGACTTCTTGGCGGCGATCTTGGCCGAGTCGGTCTTCATGGTCTCGAGCTTCTTGGCGGCCTTGTCAATGGAGGATCGGAGGGATTTGTAGGAGTTGGTGCGATAGATGAGGAGCCACGAGATGGCCTCGCAGACGACGGCGGTGCAAATCGAGATCCCCACCACCCTCAGGCTGTCGGAGTACTTCAGCGACGCGAGCATCGAGGGCAACGCCATGAGGGAAAATTTGCCGAGAAAGTGGGAGAAAGTGCGAGAAAATTGGCGTGGCTTTAATCTGATTCGCTTGCTTGTTCTCTGATTTAGCCCCCAAAGTACGGGTAAATTAAGTAAAAAGTGTGTTTAAGTAAATAAATTATAAAAAAAAAAAAATAAGTAAGGCCTTGTTCATTTCACTTATTTGAGTTTAGAATTCGAGTTTTGCTACAGTAAAAAGCTCTCAGAAACAGTCACATCTAACTTTTTTACTATAGTAAAAAGCTCTCACATAAAGTCACATATCAACTCGAATTAAAAACTCGAATTAACGAACTGAACGAGCCCTAAATATGCCACATCAGTTATTTTACGTTATCAATTATGTTTTAAAGAGTTTTTTCTCCTCTTTCTCTTCCATTTCACGCCATTTTCTTCTCCCAGCCGCCTTTTATTTCTTCTCTTCTCTTCTCAAGTTCTCGTCATCGCACAACCTCATTAACATTATTATCTTGCTAATTTAATGTTTTTTTCTAATCCAAAATGAAGTTTGAAGAAGAGCTACTAAGTAAGTCTTTTTTTTTTTCCCTATATCTCTCATGGTGTTTTTTATTGTTATTCATTTTTAAGATGGGAATGTAGTGAAAAATGTTAAAAACCCATTAAAATAGTAATTTTACATGGTAAAAGACCGGTTTACATTGTCTGATATGATGAATATCTGCTGGGTTTAGAAAAAAAAAAAGGTTTGCTCTTGGTCTGTTCTTAGTTTGTTCTTGGTCTGTTCTTAGTCTGTTCTTATAACATGGTCTGTTCTTGGTCTGTTCTTGGTATGTTCTTATACATGGTCGGTTTGTGGTTTGTTCTTGGTCTGTTCTTAGTCTGTTCTTATAACATGGTCTGTTCTTGGTCTGTTCTTGGTATGTTCTTATACATGGTCGGTTTGTGGTTTGTTCTTGGTCTGTTCTTATTGCACGGTCGGTTCTTGATATGTTCTTATTGCACAGTCAATTCTTAATTTGTTCTTAGTCTGTTCTTATTATATGGTATGTTGTTGGTATGTTGTTGGTCTGTTCTTAGTCTGTTCTTGGTCTAGTCATTCGGTTCTTGGTATGGTTATTCTGAGCAGTCTGGTCTTATTTTATATCATGTTTAATTATACATTTTTATAAATTGATGATTTTTTTGCCTTTTTTTTATTTTGTAGGAACACTTTTTTATGGTATGTTCTCATTATATGTTCTGTTCTTGATCTGTTCTTATTATATGGTATGTTCTTGGTTTGCTCGTGGTATCTTTGGTTTGGTTTAATGGCATATTATTATCTTGATTAAATTTTTGTAGTTTTACAATCTAAATAATGCCTCGGTGGAGGATTTTTTTTTACATTGGAGGAAAATTGGAGGAGAATGAAAGTTGTTAGGTGTGGCATACAGACTGTAATTTGATTGGCGTATATATGGATGAGAATGATACTCTCGAAACCTTCGTTGATAAGATTTGTTGAAAATGTGGAATTGATGGACCAAAACATTCCTTCCAGTTATCATGGGTACCGAATTTGAAACAGAAATCGTTGCTTGTTGTAATAAAATACAATGATGATTTGTTATTTTTCAGGGATATAGCCTACGAGGTACCGCTACATGTGATAGTGGATGAGAAGTTTATGAATCCAGAAGAATATATTGATGGAGTCAAAATTAGGAGAAATCCTTTGCATGACGATTTTTTTTATCGTAATTTTATGGGTATTATAACAACATATGAGTTTTCGGCTCGTAATGATATTCTACCACAGTCACAACCACAACCAGAGTCACAGCCACAGCTAGAGCCACAACCACTTGCCATTTTAAATTAAGTAGAAGTTGTTGGTCCTTTAGTTTGTATCGACCAGACTGAGTTTGGATCATCTCATGGATCTACCTTCAGTGACGGATCTAATTTAGAAGTTGGTCAGTACTTTACAAGTGAGAATGATTTGAAGGAAAAGTTGCATTTAATTGCTTTAAAGGGGAAGTTTGAGTTTCGAACAACAAAATCAAATAAAGACGTGCTTGTGGTAGAGTGTGTGGATCTGAGTATGTGTTGCGTATCCGGGCCTGTAAATTGAGACTATCAAACATGTTTGTAATCCGCAAGTATAATGGTGTTCACTCTTGCTCATTAGAAAAGCGTTCAGTGAAGCACAAGCAAGCAACGTACTCCGTTGTTGGGAGTTGTAACGCCCCGAAGAATTAAACGAGATTAATTAAGGTAATTAAGATTTATTAGTATGCCTAATATGGCTTAATTAATTGATTATTGATTAATAAATGTTTCTGACGTGTAAATTTAAATAATTCTAAGGTATTTAAATATTTTCAGTAATTTTATTTTTACCCCAGAGGTGTGTGTGTTGGCACATTTTCTGGACTGTTATTTTAAATACTTGGACACATATTTTTCTTTTCTTTTTCCTTTTCTTTTCTTTCTTTTCCTTCCTTTCCTTTCCTTCCGAGAACTCTCTCTCTCACTCTCACTCTCTCTCTCTCTCTCTCGTTCAAAATCTTCACCGAATCAAACCGGATTTCGAATCGAAGGAAAATTTCAAGAAGTTTTCAACGTCAAGAGAAGGATTTGACGTAAGATTTCTGAAACCTCTCTTGAATCCCAAGTTTTTCATATTTAAAAACTTATTTTTGGTTCGAAATGGATTTTGATGGATTTTAAGTAAAACCATGGTAGAAATTGGAGATCTTAAGTTCTTTGGACTTGATTCAGTACTTAGAACCCGGATCTAGTGATTTTTCTTTGAGATATTTTGATTTGGAACCGAAATTGCAGGTTTTTTGGACTGATTCCGTGGGTTTTTCTAGCCCTGCTATTCTTCACAGGTCGACCTATGCGGTCGACCGGACCGGTCGACCTACGCGGTCGACCGGACTGTACTGATTCCACCGGTCGAATTGCACACCACTGGTTGACCGGTGGTGTTGCACTGCTCTGTTTCCGGTCGACCGGTGTACACAGGGTTTGACCCTGTTTTGCCTGAAAATGCTGTTTTGACATCGGTTTTCGAGGAAAACCTAATTTAGCTTCATTTAGGGACCTAGAGTGAATGGATTAGCTTCTTTAATCCATGTTTTAAGATTGAAAACCCTTAAAATGATGATTTGAAACATGAAATGGTTTGTGAAACTGGTAATTGGATTAAGGCACACTAATAGGAAATCAAAAGGTATAATTGAGATTGAAATTGCTTTAGGAATGTGAATTGAATCCTAAAGCGTTGTTTTGTATCAGTGCTAGCTGAGGACTCGGATTGAGGGGATTGAGGAAGCGAAAGCTAGAATAGAGTAACGCTAGCCACCGGTTTGATATTTACGAGGTAGGATTTCTTACCCTTTCCTTTGTGAGCTTGTTTTCAAAAGAATTTTGGCCTTGCAAATGTTTTAAAGAAAGGGCATGTTTGCGAAAGAAAAAAAAATTTAACCCCCATGGCTTGTTGTAGTTCTGGGGAGTATAATAAACTGTTTCATAAAGTTTAATGAATGATTTCTTAAGACAAGAGATCTTGCAAATCGGTAAACCGACTGATGGTCTAGATAGGATGTGGAGAGAGCATCCTTGGGGGTAGGACCCGAAACCCGGCCCAGGGTGATATGGCTTATGCATGTGGTTGTGTAAGTAATTTATCATAACATAAATTACTTGCTGATGCTTGTAATGCATAGATTTTCAGTTATATTTCCTTTGAGAAAAAGGATGTGAGGTTCCGACTGTTGTGTTGGAACTGAATGTCATATTTATTCATTTATTTGTTTATTTACTTGTTTACTCATTTATTTACGTATTTACAAAGTTATTTCAAAATATATCCTACTGGGCATTTTGCTCACGTTTTATTGTTTTATAAATATCAACCCCTCCTAGGAGACTCTAGAAGCACTGCGGAGTAGCTGAGTAGATTGCTACCACCGGATTTGGTGAGGATTGTAATCATCCTTCCTGTGTACAAATGTAAGAATTGTAAATTCTGTAAACTCTAATATTTGGATTTCTAGACTATGGTTGAGGTCTGTAATGTTGTTGACATGTTCATGTATGTACAATACTACATATCCTGTGGGTGAAGCCCTGAACGGTGTTAGAGGCTTAGTTATAAACCTCTTGTATTCAGTAATTTATTTTCAGTGAAATGTGGGGCTCGTTTGGGAATTTTTTTAATATTTTAATCTCAATCGCGTTTAACCCGTAATCGAGCCTCCACGTCACAGACCCTGGCTTCGGGGCGTGACAGAGTGGTATCAGAGCCTTAGGTTAAGAAACCACAGGATTGTACATACATGTGTGACATCAGGAATCCACTAAACAGTCTAGTTTCTTTTTAGTAAAAGGAGATGTCGCCGCGTCGTAGATCTGTTAACCAACTGGCACCACAGAATCAAGAGTTCATGGATGCCATGTATGCTGCTTTCCAAGACATGGCCACTCGAGCTCAGAATGAGCGACCGACCAAGGATAGGAAGCATAGTTACTTCCGTGAGTTTAGACGTGCACCTATCCCCATATTCAATAGTGAGGGAGGACCCCAGGAAGCAGAATATTGGTTTGACTCCATAGTTAAGCACTTGAACACTATAAGAGTGCCGAAAGAATATTGGGTAGAATTCGTGGTGTATAAGATGGAAGGTCAAGCGAGTAATTGGTGGAAACAGGTGAGGAGAAGGCTTAATGTCACGGGAATGACTTGGGAGCAGTTTAAAGTTCTCTTCAATGAACAATACTTCCCTCAAAGCTATAGGGATGAAAAGGCAATAGAGTTTATGTCTTTGTTACAGGGCGACATGTCCGTGAGTGAGTATGAGGCTAAATTCAACGATCTGTCCCGGTTTGCACCATCTCTGGTGGAGTCCAAACACCTAAGGTGTCTTAAATTCGAGAAGGGTCTTAAGAATTATGTAAGGAGACCCTTAGTGGCTCTAAGGATCCAAAATTTCCGAGACCTGGTGGCTGCTGCTATAAGCGTGGAACAGGATAACTTAGCCTATTAGCAAAGTAAGGACGCAACTGGTCGAGTTTATGCTTTTGGTGGACTCTCTGCTTCTGGCGGAGTGGTAAAAGAAACTGCAATCAAGGATAGATTAGTGGAGAGATGATCAGTGGTGGCAGTAGTTCCTCTGGAAGTGACAGAAGTGGTCCTTATAGACCCAAGTGCCATCATTGTGGGCAAGTTGGCCACATTAGGAGGAACTGTCCAAAGCGAAATTAGTAGCCGACTCAGCAATCTCAGAGTGAGGCCTTTTACGGTCAAGAAAGACCACCGCAGTTTGTGCCGCCTTATCAGCCACAACTGCCAATGCCAATGTCATACCCTCATGTGCCAACCTACCGTCTGCCTCAATACCCATAGTTTCGGCCTCAAACGTCAGGACCAGTGCAGATACCTCCGCCGTAACAATATAGGCCAGGGACACAATGGCCTAACATTGGTGATAAAGGAAAGGAAAAAGCATAGGGACAAGCTTACATCCTGACAGGAGGCAGTTTTGGAGGACAAGCCAGCAACACGGTGGTTGAAGGTATGATTCTTATCTCTCATTCTCTAGCACATGTATTGTTTGATACTGGCACTACCCATTCTTTCATATCAAGTTCTTTCGTACAAACTTTGAAACTGAAGTCTGAGAACTTAGAAACCCCGATGATGTTGAACTCCCCACTGGGATGTGTAGAGGTAATTAGTGTGTGTAGATCGTGTGAAATCACGATTGGAGGTGAGCGATTGAGAGTTGACCTGATAATCCTTCCGATGAGTCTGTTTGACATGTGTTGCGTGAAAACTCGCAAGTATACGAATCGCACAAGTAATAAAGTGTACAAGAGTACGGATATCGATCCCACGAGGATTGTGTTTAGCTTTCGTTAAATACTAATATTGATTAGCTTCTAGGATTGTTTTTATATATTTTTATAACAATAACAAGAATGTAATTATGGGCTGTAATTCAATGGTGAAAATGAGCTAGGTCTGCTAACTTCCCCTCAATTGCAAGTCTGACTAAAATGTTACCTAGAATGCTGCAGCATTCATTACCCCTGTTAACAGAAACTCCGTTATTGCATAAAATTCTTCCGAATTAATTATGACTAAGGTTCCTTAAACTATTTTCAGCATATTCCTATGTGAATCCAGCTTCCAGAATGCAGATTTAAACTCAGGTTTCTTTAAGTTATGCAAGGTGAATAATATATTCCTATCCCATCCACTAATCAACAACTAAGCGAGGTTATTGAACAAGCATCACTCATGTTAGATCCGATTAAAACTAACCCTTCCAGTATTAATCTTAATCTTGTATCCTAAAATTGATGGCCAGTCAAGAATAGAAATAGGCATTAATACACATGAATGAACCGGAATAGCAAATTAATAACACCTCAGAAACACATTGTCAACCTTGCAATCTTAGTTCCATTAGCAAACCTAGCTAAAACAAATTAGTTCATAATGAGATTTACAGAATTCAAAGCTCCAGAATAAGCCATGGCTAAATTAGTAACTAAATACCAAAAGAGAATTAAGCTAACAGAAAGAAGAAAGAATTTCAGCTGGATTTGGGATTCCTCTTTGTCCGGCCTTGCTTCCTTCAACCTCCTGCCTTCTTCCCTTCTCTCACGTCTCTATATTCTCTTTTCTGGAGATAGGTACTCTATGTTTTCTGGAGAGGGATGCTCTCTGTATTTCCTCTGTGTGTCCAGCCCCAGAATACCTCTTTTTCTATTTCCTCTCTCTCCTCTTTTTCTCTCTTTTTTTTTGAACTGGCGGCTGCCCCTTTTTTGTTCAGAAAGCATTTCCTCTCTACGGCAACAATAGGGCTGAGGTGTCACTTGATGATGTGCACAGTGGACCACAATGACACCTACTCAACCAGCTCACACGGATTCCTTTTTGTCTGCTTTCTCCAGCTAGTGTGCTGTCATCAGACATATGCCAGCTATTCCCAGAATGCTGCCCACAATGCCGCAGCATTTAGCCCAGAAATTTCCTGCACAGTGCACACACAACCTTAGTCAATTTTTCACCTCATTTTACTTTAAAATTACCAACTTTCACTTCAAGAGGAGCACTAGTATGAAATTAAGCCAAAGTAAGTGTAAACTCTACAAATCTAAATTAAAACACACCATAAACTAGAAAAATCACTCTTGGTCATGCAATTTTGAGCTATAAAATCATTGGATAACTCTAATTTCTTAGAGTTATCAACATGGTACTCGAAATGGATTGGTTAGTAAGATCTTCTTGGTTCATAATTTTTGGAAATTGGGACCTCAACCCAAACGTGATTCCTCCTAAGCCTAACAAGGTCATCCTTTCTCAAGACGCACTTGACAAGATTAGCTTTGCGAAAAAAGCTGACAAGGCAATCAGAAACACGAAGTATCTTCTTTCTAAAGAAACGTTAGATGTCCATTAGCTATGTGACGCGAGAACTTTATCTCCTTCTCCAACGCAAACTTTTGATCCAGATGTGTTGTTTAATGGTATGTCTGACGCGACTACCTTAGAGGAATCTTTGAGTGGTACCGGGCCATTGCTTGATCCATCTTGTTCTCTGAATGACATGGAATTATTTTTGAATGACCCTATTTCTGACATTTGTCAACCTGCTAACCCCGCTATCTTTGACAAAATAGGTATAACTTTATCGGCACTCCCACATGACTTCTTTTTACGCCTGTTATACATATATATTTTTTTATTGATTTTTTATACCTTTTTTTTACAAATATGGCTAGCAAACGTGATTCTGGACTTCCTTCTGAGCATCGTGGTGATGGCTCTCGCTCACATGAGCACCACGTGTCTAGACATTTTCCCAGGGACTTAGAATCTCGCTTGGCGTCTAGACCCACGAGGCCCCCCAGCCAATCAACCTTTGATCCTGAGATTTTCAAGGAACGGATGAAGAAGCAAAAGTCCTCCTTTAACGTTCCACCTATTGGCCTTAATGTATCAACTTCATTGAATATTGACTCTCGTGCACCAAATGATCCACTTCCTCCTTCAAGACTAGCAAAAAAGTCTTCAAGTCAAGAACCTGGCCAAACCTCCAAAAATACTTCCACTTTAGATGTTGTAACTGATGGGTTGGTCCGCTTGTCCATCCACCCTTGCCATGTTCCAATGTTGAAAAAGATGAAGAAATTTGTGCCTCGCGATCATATTGACAGAGCTAAAAAATGAGAAGCCCTCAACTTGGCTAATTCAATCGAGCGCCAGATTACTGAAGTAAACCCCCTCTTTTTCTTCATTGAAATTTCCTGAACCCAAATTGGGCTTAGCTTTATCTCTCTCCTTCTTTTTTAATGTTGGGATTTTCCGAGCCCAAATTGTGCTTAGACTTTCCTAAGCCAATTTGTTTAACCCTCTTTTTTGTAAAAGTAATTACACCAAAATTAAAGGAATCACAGGACAGTCTAAAGGCGACTCAAGAGAAATTACTTCAATTTGAGAAATTGGTTGCGCAGACAGAAAGCATCTTAGATGGTTGGAAAGCTAAATACAATGCTCTTCTAACCTCCTCTGAAAATGATAGGAAGACTCTTGTGGAGACTAAAGCTGCTCTTGATATGTCTCTAAGGGAACTCGAGCGAGTGAAGAAGGATTTGGAGCTCTGCCATGCCAAGTACGAGGCTGATAAAGTCGACCTTGCTGAAGATGAGTTCTGGAAAGACTACGAAGAAGCCAAGAAGGCAATCATTTTCTATAACAAAGACCTTGACCTTAATCTCTCATTTGATCCTCTTAGTAGTTCTCACGTTGTTCAGACTCCTTCGGCACCTACACCAAATGACTTCAACCCTGATGATGAGATGATTGAACATATGAAGGATTTAGAAAAATCACCAAGTAGCGATCCTCCAAGTATCGATCCACCAAGCAACACCTAGAAGCTTTTTTTTTTACTCTACACTCTATTCTTCATGCTTGCTCTTGTGTACTTGGGCCTGGTTAATTAGCACTTTTTTCTTTATTGAAACTTGTTCTTTTATTATCTTTCCTGCAACATAATAGTTTTTTATTTTTATTTGCAATTGCTACATTTTATTAATGTAGACTAGCTAATATATATATATATATATATTTTTTTTTTTGTTTAGAGTTATCCCGTGCCCACCTAGGGTTAGGTTTTTCCTTTAGACAAGTTTCTCCCTCGGCTTAGGATTTTCCCATGCCCACTTGGGTCGGGTTTTTTTTTTTTTTTTGTGAGCCAAAGCTATCTTTTTTTTTTATTTTCCTAAGCCCACTTGGGGTCAGGTTTTTCTTTTCCTCTTTTTTTTTTGAATTGATACACTTCTATCCCCCCATTTTCTTTGTCATATTGAACAAAATGAGAAAGAAAATATTAAAAGAAGAAATTAGCAAACACTTCGACTTTATTTAGTAATAATATGTTTCGCCTAACAAACTTGGTGTCACATCGAAGTACAAACACACACTAAACTTCAAACTTCTTAACTATTGATAATACTTCCTAAGGTGTTCAACATTCCAAGGGTGAGTCAACACCTTGCCCCATTTATCCTCAAGCTGATATGTTCCAGGGCAAATGGCCTTGATAACCTTATATGGCCCCTCCCAATTTGGCCCAAGTACACCATCACTTGACTTCTTTGTGCTTTGATTAACTTTCTTAAGAACCAAATCACCTTCCTTCAATTTCTATTCTTTAACCCTTGTGTTGTAGTACCGAGCCGTCGCCTGTTGGTATACGGCTGCATGGATGGTTGCTTGTTCTCTCTTTTCTTCCACAAGATCAAGATCAGTGCAAAGCTCCCCATTATTCTGATCTTTTTCATAGGCTTCGACTCGATATGTGGGCATTCTAACCTCCATCAGGATCACTGACTCTACTCCATACGTCATGGAAAATGGTGTCTCACCAGTAGAGGTTCTACTTATGGTGCGATAAGCTCATAACACTAGTGGTAGCTCCTCTGCCCATGCACTTTTCAAACCCTCCAACTTCTTTTTCAGATTCTCCTTTATAGTTTTATTCACAGCCTCAACTAGACCATTGGCTTGCGGATGCTCAAGAGAAGAGTAGCTCTTTTGGATCCCCATTTGTCTACATATGCTCTTTAATTCTTCATTATCGAATTGGTGAACATTATCAGTGATGATCGAATGAGGTATTCCAAATCTACAGATGACCGATTTCCAAATGAAGTTGGTTACATTTGCTTTGGTGATTCGCGGCAATTCTTGAGCCTCCAACCATTTGGTAAAGTAGACAATTATGACGATTGCATACTTATATCTTCCATTGGCGAGTGGGAGTGGTCCAATGATGTCAATTCCCCACATAGCAAATGGCCATAGGCTTGAAACAGAGGTTAAAGGTTCTCCCGATTGCCTTGGGATATGTGAATATGTTGACACTTATCACAAACTTTGACTAACTCCATCGCATCTTTTAGCATGGTAGGCCAAAAATATCCTTGGCGAAGTGCCTTTTGTGATAGCGATCTTCCGCCCGAGTGATTCCCGCAAATTCCTTCATGAATTTCCCTCATCACGTAATTGGCTTCATCATTATTTAAACACCTAAGGTAAGGCAAAGAATAACCTCGCTTGTACAACTTTCCATTGATAATTAGAAATTGATTAGCAAGGTACCTAAGCCTTCTCGCCTCATTTTTCTCTGTGGGTAATTCTCCTGTTGACAAGTAGAGAAATATTGGAGTGATCCATGAACTTGCATCTTTGGGGCTTAATGTACAGCCTTCGACATTCTTAGCTATACTTGATTGCTCGAGGACTTCAATTGGCACATTCCTAAGTTGATCCTCATCCATTCCCGATGCCATGCGAGCAAGACAATCTGCTTCCATATTCGTGGCTCAGAGTACTTGCTCTAACTCATGCCACTTGAATTTCTCAAGTTGATCTTTCACTTTTTGCAAATACAAAGCCATGTTCTCCCCTTTTGCTTGACATTCTTCTCGAACTTGGTTCACTATCAACTGGAATCGCTATATATCTTTAAATTTTCAATCTGCAATTTTTAAGCTAGCCTTAGTCCTGCAAGTAACGCCTCATATTCAGCTTCATTGTTGGAAACTTTGAAAGCAAACCCCAAGGCATATCAAATCTTATCATTTTTTGGGCTTATAAGAATCAGCCCTATCCCACACCCATTAACATTTGATGCTTCATCCACATACAACCGCCACACCGGGCCAAATGGTTTTTTGAGAACTGAGGCTTGACTTGATTGCGGATCTTCTGGAATTTTACCTTGCGGAACCGAAATCGTGACTTTTTTGTCTTCCGCCACTATTGGATAGGAGAACTCTGCTATAAAATCTGCTAATGCTTGTCCTTTAATGGCCATCCTTGGTTTGTATCTCACTTCAAACTCCCCCAACTCAATTGACCACTTTGTTAATCACCCAGACATGTCTGGCTTTTGAAGGACTTACCTCAAGGGATGATTCGTTAAGACTATTACCGGATGAGATTGAAAGTATGGTCATAGCTTTCGTGAAGCCATGATTAATGATAAGGCTAACTTTTCCATTTCAGGATAACTAGTTTCCGCGTCTAGCAAGGCTTTGCTAACATAGTAAATCGGCCATTGCACTCTTTCTTCTTCCCGAATCAATACTGCACTAACTGCATGCTTAGACACTGCAAGATAGAGATAGAGTTCTTCATTGATCTTCGGCTTTGTAAGGAGCGGAGGCTCACCCAAATATGCCTTAAGGTCATTGAATGCTTTTTCACATTTTTTGTCCCACACAAAATCTTTTCCCTTCTTGATAGCTTGAAAGAATGGTTGACATTTATCAGTTGCGCGAGCAACGAACTTGTTGAGTGCAGCTACCATTCCAGTTAATCGTTAAACTTCTTTCGTTGAGTGAGGGGATTTAATTTGTAGCACTGTTTTGATCTTTGCAGGATTAGCCTCGATTCCACGGTGGTTTACCATGAAACCAAGAAATTTACCCGACTCCACACCAAAGGCGCACTTAGTTAGGTTCAATTTCATTTGGTACTTCCAAAGAATATCAAAGGCTTCCTTTAAATCCTGCACATGGTCTGTTGCCTTCAAACTCTTGACAAGCATATCATCTACATACACTTCCATATTCTTTCATATCCTTTCTGTGAACATCTTGTTCACCAATCTTTGATATGTTGCCCCAGCATTTTTCAATCCAAAGGGCATCCTTCTGTAACAGAAAAGAACTTTGTCCGTTGTAAAAGTAGTTTTGATTTGATCAGGCCCATGCATGTATATTTGGTTATACTCAGAATATGCGTCCATAAAGCTGAGTAACTCATACCCCGCTGTAGCGTCCACGAGCTGGTCAATCCGTGGAAGTGAAATGCAATCTTTTGGACATGCCTTATTCAAATCCGTATAATCAATGCAAACCCTCCACTTTCCATTTGCTTTCTTGACTAATACCACATTTGCTATCCATTCTGGGTAGTGCGCCTCTTTAATTGTCTCTGCTTCAAGCAACTTCTCCACCTCTTCATTAATCGCTATGTAGCGTTCTGGATTGAAGGATCGTCACTTTTGAACTTTTAGCTTATAAGACGAGTCCACATTAAGCCGGTGTACTATAACACTTGGGTCAATTCCTGGCATGTCCTCATGGGACCATGCAAAGACATCCTTGTATTCCGGAAGAAAAGCTATCAGCTGTTCACGTAAAGGTGATGATAACTTAGAGTCTATCTGCACTACCCTCTTAGGTTGAGATTCATCTAATGGAATCAACACCAATTCTTCTACCGTCTCCCCACGTTTCACACATTCTTCATGTGGGTCGAGTTCTCCAAAATTTTGTATGTCACTCAATTCTCCAAGCAAACCTACTAGTAAATCTCAGTCTATCTGGTATATTGTAGAGACTATTTCCTTCCCCTTTAATTCATATTTACCATTGGTCGCTTTTACATAGCAAATGCGAGCCTCTTGTTGATTGCCAAGCACTACTCCAACGCCATTTTCTGTCAGAAATTTCAACATGAGACGGTATGTTGATGTTATTGCTCTCATGGCATTCAAAGTCAGTCGCCCTATGATAACATTGTAAGCAGATGGTTGATCCACAACCAAAAAATTTACCATTCTTGTCACCTTTATGTCCCATTCTCCCATGGTAACTGGGAGTGTTATCATTCCTTCAGTATGGATGCATGCTCTAGTAAAATCTTAGAGTGGGGTGTTCATGGGTGTTAACTTTGCTCCACCTAAGTTGATCTTGGTTAAAGCATCCTTGAATAGTATATTCGCTGAACTCCCATTATCGATCAAAATTTGGTGGACTAAGCTATTTGCCACTTGTAAAGACACAACTATGGCATCGTTATGTGGAAGAAGCAACTTTCTTGCCTCCTCCTCTGTGAAGGTTATGGCGATGTTCTCCATCTTTGCAAATTTTGCGATATGTTCCGTCATATTTACAAATTGGCCACAATCAAGACCTTTAGCTTCTCGAGCATACAGGTTCCGAGCCCGCATGGAATCACCAGTTTCTGGTCCCCCAAAAATTATCCTGACCTCATTCAACGAAGAATTATTCCCAACTGTTGTATTCGTTCCCTGTGTGACCGCTACTTATTTTTGCATTGTTGTCGGGAGTGCAATGGTTCTCTCTACTATCACTCTATCCACAAACTCTTGCAACTAGCCTTGTTGAATGAGTGCCTTAATCTGCCATTTTAATTGAAAGCAACTTGAGGTGTCATGGTCATGGTCCTTATGGAAGTAACAATATTTACTTTTATCCCTCTTGTTAAGATCTCCCTTCATAGGAGCTGGAGGAGTCAACAAATTCTGATGTTGAATCTACATTAAAATTTGTGCCACTGTCGTATTCAAGGGTGTGTAGGCCCTTGTCGTATCTAGTGGAGCGTAAGCTTGGAACTTTTACGTCATGGCAGTCTTAGATTTGTTCATGTCCTATTATGCCTCTGACTTCTGCTTTTTTGCTTCTCCTCCTTTAGATCCTTCTTTTATCTTCCCCTTTCCATCATTTTTTGATTGATCCATTTGAGATTGTCCTTTCCGATTGCGCATGTATTCTCCAGCGCTAACGAACTTCTGAGTTCAGATGACGAGATCGGTGAAGGTTTTTGGTTGTTTTTTGTAAATTGACTTCAGCATGTCACATTCCTGAAGCCTTTCCCGAATTACGGCCACGGCATCACTATCAGTGTATCCTACTTTTAACGATTCATTAGCTCCTTGTTTAAGGGATAACCGATAAAGCTTATCTTTCTTGTAAGTTTTTGCTATCACAAATCATCCTACAAATTGTTATTTCAGCTGGTTAAATGAACTAATTGACCTTGGCTCTAATTGTTGGAACCATTTAAGCGTCGGCCTAGTAAGCGTCAAAGAAAATGCTTGGCATATCTAAGCTCGTGTGGCTCCCCCGAATTCGCATCCATGTGCTATATCCATGTATATGTCCTATTGGATTCTCTTTCCTATCAAACTGCTTGATGGGAATCATCTTGAAATCAACAGGGAATTCCTCTGCCATGATGTCCTCGGTGAATGGCGGCTCTGTTTCATCTAACAAGTCTCTTACATCTTCCGGAAAATTCCTGTTGACTTCTATGTCATCCATTTGCCTTCACATCATTTCGAGCTGCTGCTCGAGTTGTTCCTCATGGATGCTCCTGTTGGATTAACTCATGCCCCCTTGATTATCATGTTGGTTCTGGTTCTGATTCGCCCTATTTACTTGGCTCTGAGAAGATTGTGGTATTTCGGCTCTCCTCCTACTCCTGTTTTGAGTTGCCTGGTTGTTTGAGGGCATAGGTACAATTGCTTGTACATTCTGTCGTGCGTTAAGTCGATCCCACAAATCAGAAGTGGTGAAATCATCAGACCCAGGTGTCCAGGTACTATCAACTTCTTCGCTATTACGGTTAGCTTCTATCCTGTCAAACACCGATGTCCTAGTTCTTTCAGTTACATCATGATGACTCCCAATCCGTGACAAAGTATTTCGACGCCTAGGTGCCTCACGTGGTTCCTGCGGCTCGGGTAAGTCCCTTGGTTGATTCCTATTAGATTAATCCTCACCTTCATTCTGCTGGCTCTAACGTTGGCTACGCCCACTCCTAGCACTCTGAGAATTTGCCGGCCCACTTTGTTGGTTGTTTGCTGGATGAACCACTCGTGATAAGCTGATTCACCATCCCTACCAACGTGTCCACTCGTGCTTCGATCCTGTCAGTGCGTGTTGGTGAACGAGGAGCACGTGGTGAAATCCGACCCGAAGACAAAGAACGAAGTTGAGGAATGAAGAATTCAAGAATCAAAGACCCATTAATGTAACGGAAGAAAATAATTATTGTAATTATTTATTTATTCGATTTGGTTGTAATTATATTTTCCATGAGACCCGGTCAAATTCCATTTCAATAGCCGATTGCATATATTTATATTTTATGTTGATAATTATATATTATATGTTCATACATATAACATGTCATATAGAGATAGTGTGCATACTCATATGTTTTATAATATGTCATGCATACACGCGCATTTGTTATTATTTATTTTATTTATTTAAAAGAGTTTTAAAAGGATAAAATAAAATAAGAATTGTTGGAGCAAAATTTCGTCCAACACTTATCCAACGTCCTTAGACTAATAATTCAGATTGAATAAGCAAATTATCTAAGGAAATTGAAAGAACACTCGAAGAACATAAAGAACCTCTAAAGGAATAATAAAAACAAAATGAAGACAATCACAAGACAATTGTCTTAATTACATGAGGCTCTTCACCTTTTTATGAGTTAAAACTGATAAATAATCAATGAGAATTAACTTTCAACCATTCAATGTCTTCAATTAGCATCGGTTACTTCACGTTCATGCATATAACATGCCATATAGATATAGTGTGTCTACTCATATTTTTATAGCATGCCATGCATACACGCGCATTATTATTTATTATAAAAGCGTTTTAGAAAAATAAAATAAAATTAGAACCATGCGCTAAAATTGATTTAATATGATTAAATTGATTTAATTTACAAAATTAATTTGCAAAATATGTTACATGTGAAATTGAATTTAAGAGTTAAATTTTGGAATTTCACATATCCAAAAAATAAATTGTGTTTATCGGGATTTGAAAACCATGAGATGCTTTTCAAATAAAATACATATTTGCAAAATAATGAGTGGGAGAGGGTTGTATGACAATACAACCCACTGGTCTCCATCGTTTGTTCAACACCGTGAGATTTGAAAGGGGCTTTGCGGTGGCACCAATTCCGCACTCCCTACAGAAAGTGTTCTTTTGGGTCAATAACAAGGTTAAATTCCTAGCAATAGGATTCAAAGATGTATTTCCAGTTTGACCTACCCTACGGCAGCACTCCGAAGTTAAGTCCGTAGAATCCGAAACGATGTGCTACACACATGAAAATATAATCAAATTTGTAAATAACGGTGGTTGATAAATGTGAAAATATGAGATATTTTGATTATATTTTGACCTACCCTACGGCGGCACTATATTCGTGGTAAATTAGATTATCGTTGGCACCTAAAATTAAAACATGATTTATGTATTTTTCATGTGCATCATGCATCATATTTAATTGTGCCTAAAAATTGATTGTTTTGATATTCATGCACATAAATTAATTAGATGAATATTCTACTTATTTCCAGCAATATGTCAAATCCTATAATCTCACTACGTGAAACTGAAACACTGACTAGAGATAAACTATGCGAAGTGGTAAAGTAACATAAACAACTTGCATTCATGTGATGAATATAAGTTTATCCCAAATGGAGGATTGTCTTCCTGTCCCTAAGGAAAACACAGTAGCTAACCGTTAGCTTGGGTTGTGCGTGGTAATTCACAAGAAGTATGAAGACATAGAGACAACTTATGAGAAAATACAGTCATCAGATACCATATCTAGAAATCCATAAAACAAAATGCTTGGCTAAATACTGTAAGGGCCTCAGTAAAAGACAAAAGGAAAGTCGTTTGCATCAAAATAAAGGAAAAGAATCAAGCAAATATGATTTGCTAGTTCTAAAAACATGTTTAGTAAAAAGGGTGATTCCTTATTCCTGGATAGTAGATTCGGGAGTTACTACTCATGTTTTGTTTTCTTTATTAAGTCTTAGTTCTTACAAGGAAATTGTTTCCCGAAATAAAGAAAGGAACTCAAGCAAATATGATTTGCTAGTTCTAAAAACATGTTTAGTAAGAGGGTGATTCCTTATTCCTAGATAGTAGATTCGGGAGTTACTACTCATGTTTAGTTCTCTTTATTAAGTCTTAGTTCTTACAAGGAAATTGTTTCCCGAAATAAAGAAAGGAACTCAAGCAAATATGATTTGCTAGTTCTAAAAACATGTTTAGTAAAAGGGTGATTCCTTATCCT
>NW_010363328.1:566539-568828 GCF_000414095.1 Morus notabilis | reverse complement strand
TTACTAATTCTAGAAACATCTTTAGTAGAGGGTGATTCCTTATCTTGGATAGTTGATTCGGGAGCAACTAATCATGTTTTAGTTTTCTTTGCAAAATATTAATTTTTACAAAGAACTTGCCGTCAGGGACTACACGATGAAAGTGGGAATACCGCAAGGATATCGGCAAAAGCAGTCGGAGAAGTTAGACTTCAATTTTAAAAATACCTTGTTGTGAACAATGTTTATTTCCCTCTAAGCATAAAGAGAAATTTGATTTCTAATTCCAAATTATTTGAACAATTGCCTTTAATAATAATCTAATCCACATCTTTCAGAATGGTTCTGCTATTTGTTCTGGATATTTGAAAAATGGTTTATACCATTTAAACCGATGCCTGGCTCACTGTGTAATGTTTAAATGTTCAAAAGTTGCCGAACCTAAGAATAAGAAGCGAAGGATCTCTTACAATAAATAAACACATATCTGTAGCATCTTAGACTTAGTCATATTAGCCTAAACAAGATTAAAAAACTGGTAAAGGATGGTCCTTTATGTGAACTAAAAGTTAGTAAGCTTCCAGTTTGTGAATCTTGTCTGGAAGACAAAAATGACCAAGAGGCCTTCCATATCGAAAGGAGAAAGAGCCACAGAACCTCTTCAGTTGATATATTCGGATGTATGTGGACCGTTAAACGTCCAAGCTAGATGAGGTTTCGAACATCTCATCACTTTTATTTATGATTATTCGAGATATGGTTATGTTTACCTAATGCAACAGAAATCTGAAACTTTTGGAAAGTTTAAAGAGTTCCGAGCAGAAGTTAAAAAATAATTAGGTAAATAAACCAAGACACTTCAATCAGATCGAGGGGGTGAATACCTGGACCAAGAGTTTTAAGATTTCTTGATTGAAGAAGGTATGGTATCCCAATTAACTGCACCCGGTACACCACAGCAGAATGTTGCAGCCGAAAGGAGAAATCGGACTTTGCTCGACATGATAAGATCAATGTTGAGTTATTCTTTATATCCTACTTCATTCTGGGGTTATGCCCTAAGAACCACTGTGTATATTTTGAATCTAGTACCATCTAAGTCTATACCAAGGACACCCCTAGAGTTGTGGAATGGTCGAAAGCCAATTTTAAAGCATATTCACATATGGGGGTGTCCGGCTCATGTGATGAAACAATAGACTGGGAAGTTGGAACCAAGATCAGAAATATACATATTTGTGGAATATGCAATGGGGACAAGAGAATGATTATTTTATATGGTCACAAGAATCAAAGGATATTTGTATCGACAAATGCCACGTTTCTAGAGCATGACTATATGATAGTTTTTCAAGCCCATAAGCAAAGCAGTTCTAGAATAGATACTTTCCAATAGGATTGGACCACAACCGACAAAAGTTGTTGGAACGCTAAGAGATAAGACCACGATTCTTAATCAAACTTATATGGCACCTCGTCGTAGTGGGAGGGTAAGCAAGTTACCTGACCAGCATACTGGGAGAGCACAGATCGTCACTACTGATGACGGTAAGGAGGATCCGTTGACCTTTAAGGCTGCGATATATAATTTTGATAAGGAAAAGTGGCAAGCAACTATGAAACTCGAGATAGAGTCTGTGTACTCCAACTCAGTCTGGCAACTTATAGATCTACGCAAAGGGGTAAAACCTATTGGATGTAAATGGATCGTCAAGAGAAAGAGATGAGCGGATGGAAAAGTAAAGACTTATAAAACAAGGATAGTGGTTAAGGGTTACACCATAAATTGGGAGTTGACTATGAGTAAACTCTATCACCAGTGGCCATGCTTAAGTCCATCCAGATACTCTTGGTCATAGCAGCATATTTTAAATATGAGATATGGTAGATGGATGTCAAGACGGCTTTTTTGAATGGCTGAATTGAGGAAACCATCTATATCATTTAGCCAGAGGGTTACATAGAGAAAGACCAAGAGCAGAAAGTCTGCAAACTATAGAGATTCATTTATGGATTGAAGCAAACTTCTAGATCATGGAACATCAGGTTTGATGAGGGTATTAAGTCTTATGGATTTGATCAAAACCAAGATGTTTCAAACAAAAGAAAAGAAGATATTCAGCGGGAGTAGTCAGTAGTTGTCAGTTGAACTCAAGATTCGATCATTGGGTAGCCGTGTAGTGTATCCTTAAGTGTATGAGCAAAACAAGAAACTATAAGATAGTTTAGTCAGTGAAAGAATTGTCTTTTGCTGGATACATAGACTTTGACTATAAGTCATGCATGGATTTTGAGAGTCAACATCCAAAT
>NW_010363328.1:536914-564087 GCF_000414095.1 Morus notabilis | reverse complement strand
GATGTAATAGGATATTTATTATTTATTTAATGAAAGAGTTTATTCATTATTTTATGTGCATATATTTATGAATATTTTATGAATATCAATGAAAATTCCATGATTATTTATGTGACCTTAAACGTTGTATATAAGTGTTATATGCGAAATAATAATGTTTAAGGATAATAAAAAAAATGATGTTCATAATGAATTTAATTAAAGTTCAGAATCTTTAATTAAAACATTACTAATACATGCCATTCTCATTTAGAATGGAACGGTGTTATCCGTACTGTTAATATAGTGAGATATTGAATGAGTGTATTTCGTATAATGAGATTATGTGGAACAAGGACACAAACACAATATGAATTTCTAATAATTTTCGTTAAGTATAGAAATTCTAATTGAGTCTACCAATGGTCATATATAGAATGATCTTAATCTTGAGTTATTAACAGACTCATATTTATGGATTTGTATCGTTTGATTTACTCGGTACGGATTTTGAGATCCTGAATCATGTTCCTTGTATTTTGGAGACATGATGAAGTAGGTAGCCGGGAATGTTATTACACGAGATGGAATCCATTCCTTCTTAAGAAAGAAGTAGATAAATAATTCTCTTGAGGGTTGATTCGGTACTTGGACTAGTAGGAGCTCCGATTCATGAATGTGTTTTATGAATCACTGTCCATTAGAGAATCAATGGTACTCAAGGATAAAGATGTAATTAGAGAGGTTAACGGATTTTATCTAGCTCTAATTATGAATTATTTATGGAGGACTAATTTATATACAGTGACTATATCGTATGGACACTTCACAGTTTAGAAGTAATTTATATCTATAATTTCGAGAGTGCAATTCCAAGTTTATAGTGGAGTAACTATTAGAATTAATTAATTAATTAAAATATTTTATTAATTATTAATTTTATTGGAGCTCGAGATTATAGGTCCATTAGCCCCGCGTCGTCCTAGTAATTCTACAAGACACAAAGGGCAACATGGAAATTTTAAAATTACAGAATTCTAAAATTAAACACTCGAAAATAATTAATTGAGAATTAATTATTATTTAAATAATGTGATTATTTAAATTTGAATTTGAACACATCTAGTTTTATCCATTTAGACTTATTTGATAAGTTGTTCAATTTAGAATTCAAATTAATTTAAGTTTGACTTAAATTGAAATTTAAATTTGAGTCAAAATTGGACTGCATGATAAATGATGATTTTCTTTTCCTTCCCTATTTGATATTGGCGCCTACACAGGGATAAAATCCCCTTTCTATGGCTGGCCATAATGGATAAAAGAGAAGAGGAGATTTTATTTCAAATTCAAATAGGAGATAATTAAAAAGCTTAATCTTGGATATAGAGATTGGATTCCTTCTAGAAATTTGACTTCTACTCTATAAATAAGATAATGATAGAAAATTGTGTGACAAAATTTTTGACGTATTATTTTTAGTGTGGCTGAAATTCTCTTAGTGTGGGAAGGAAAAATATTTCTCTAAAAATTCTACATCGTGCATGCATTGGTGTTTGTGGAAATTCGAGTGTTTATTCTAACCCGTTTTGTCTCAGGTGTGCCCACACACACATATTCGTGGATTCTAGGAATTGACAAGGAAGACATTGATTTTCTAAATACAAGGCCTTAGAGCAAGGATTGTTTGTGGTCAAAGAATTTAAGTTATCATCCTAATCGGCCGCCAAGAATAATTCCTAATTAAGTTCTTATTAAATAAATTAATGTGATTAATTTATTCGTGCATAAATTAATATAATCTATAGAGTATCTCAAAGGTTTTACGAAAATTTTTGTTATACATGATTCGCTAACCCCACACTTCTGCATCCGAATTCGATTCGAAAACCAACAACAGCAACTTCCTCAACAACAACAACAACAACAACAACAACCACAACAACAACAACAACGATGACGACCTCGTCCTCAGGATGGTATTCTATTGATTACATACTTAACATACTCTATTAGAGGATGGTAGAGTACAATGGTAGACATTTTGAAGCCATCAACAAGAGGTTAGACTCATTAGACCAGTCAGTTAGAGAAATAAAGGACAACATGGCACGTCTAGCAAAATAACAGTTACAGCCACAGCCACAGTTATAGCCTGAGGAACAACCTGAGCCACAGATTCAGCTATGGCCTGAGGAACAACCTGAGCCACAGGCTCAGTCAGAGCCAAAGTCTGAACCCAAGAATGAAAAATGACTTAAAAGGCCCATCAAGTATTTTAAGTCGCCTTACGCAGATCCCCTGCGTAAGGTGATGAAGAAGATGTGGACCTCTAAAGATGCTGTCGGGGCCTTGAAAAACTGGTTCACTGATACAAATACATACTCTGAGCTGATAGAGTGATGTTTTGGTGATTGGAAGAAGGACTTCTTCCGGGTCATCTTTAAGCCAGGTGAATGGTTCTACAGTGAAGTAAGTAATCACAACATATTTTATAAATTTACGGTCTTGTTTTTTATAGCATTATCATTATACTGAATTTATTTTTTATGACTTACAACAAATTGACGAGGCATGGGATCATCTATCTATGAGAATGTCATGGGCCAATGAAAGAGAGTTCATTAACAATATTATCATCCTGAACGATGTATTCTGCCAGAAATTGATATGGCGATTCTTCGCTAACAAATCAAAATTGGCAGAGTATACATTTGACAACGACCTAGATGAATATGTCTGTGGATAAAAGTGCATAATTGGAAAGAAATAGGATGGCGTGCAAGGCTTCACTATGCCTCTTAACATTGAGGATAAGCATTAGGTTGCGTTTTATGTTGATTTATCTGAAATCAACATAAAGGTGTATGATTGCAATGTCAAGATGTACAGATATCAACAGATGTAAAAATACGTGGAGCCTATCTCTGTCATGATGCCCAACTTCTTAAAGTACACAGGTTTATTTAACCATCGAGGTGATAAACTTGACAGTGCGTGGTCATTCTTTCGTCCCAAGTCGTTGGTCCACAACCTCAAAACAGGTGACTGCAGACTTTTCATATACAAATTTATCGAATACCTTGTTCGTAAAATCTCGTTAGAAGAACTCACTGAAGAACAAGTAGAAATGTACCGGTTGGAACTTGCGGCCAGAAGTTCGAGCAATTACAAGCTTAAAAGGCCCGTAAATTGTATATAAAATGTTGTTTTGCTTGTAAAATGTATACAAAATGTTGTTTTGCTCGTAAAATGTATTCAACGTGTTCTTTTGGCTTTGGGGAGCTTATAATTAGGGAGAAATGTTGCCCTAATTTTTAGACAACATCATTCATCTTTAAGAACAGACCATAAAAAGTGTTCGTACAAAATAAAAAAAAACCATCAATTTATAAAAATGTATAATTAAACATGATATAAAACAAGACCAGACCACTAACAGAATGACCAGACCAAGAACCAAATGACCAGACTAAGAATAGACCAAGAACAGACCAAGAACAAACCATATAATAAGAACAGATCAAGAACCGATCGTGCAATAAGAACATACCAAGAACATACCAAGAACTGACCGTGCAATAAGAACAGACCAAGAACATACTATGTAATAAGAACAGACCAAGAACAAACCACAAAACGACCATGTAATAAGAACAAACCAAGAACAGACTACGAACCAACCATGTATAAGAACAGACCAGAACATACCATGTTATAAGAACAGACCAAGAATAGACTAAGAAAAGACTAAGAACAGACCAAGAACAGACCAAGAACAAACCTTTTTTTTCTAAACCCAGCAGATCTTCATCATATTAGACAATGTAAACCGGTCTTTTACCATGCAAAATTACTATTTTAATGGTTTTTTAACATTTTAACTACATTCTCATCTTAAAAATAGATGAACAACAATGAAAAACACCATGAGAGACATAGAAAAAGAAAGGCTTACTTAATAGCTCTGTCACGCCCCGAAGCCAAGGTCGGTGACATGGAGGCTCGATTATGAGTAATAATCAAAATCCAAAAGTAAAGTATTAAAGGAAATTCCTAAACAAGCCTCCGTTTCCTTGAAAATGTATTACAAGGAAGAGGCTAGAACTTGAGCCTCTGACATCTTTCAGGGCTTCACCCACAGGATATGTAGTATTGTACATACATGAACATGTAAATAACATTATAAACATCAACCACAATCTAGAAATCTAAATATCATGATTTACAGAAGTTACAATTCTTACATTCGTACACAGGGAGGATAATCACAATCCTCTCCTAATCAGGTGGTAGCAACTCAGCCACTCCGCACTGCTTCTAAAATAGCCTGGGAGGGGTTTAACATTTATAAAATGATAAAACGTGAGCGAAATGCCCAGTAGGATATATTTTGAAATAACTTTGCAAACGAGTAAATAAATGAGTAAACAAGTAAATAAATAAATAAGTAAATGAATAAATATAGACATTCAGTTCCAACACAACAGTCAGAACCTCACATCATTTTTCTCAAAAGAAATATAACTAAAAATCTCCGTATTACAGGCATCAGCAAGTAATTTATACTATGATAAATTACTTACACACCCACATGCAAAAGCCATATCACCCTGGTCCGGGTTTCGGTTCCTGCCCCCAAGGATGCACTCTCCACATCCTATCTAGGCCATCAGCCGGTTTACTGATTTGCAAGATCTCTTGTCTTAAGAAATCATTCATTAAACTTTATGAAACAATTCATTATACTCCCCAGAACTACAACAAGCCATGAGGGTTAAAATGTTTTTCTTTCACAAACATCCCCTTTCTTTAAAACATTTGCAAGGCCAAATATTTTTTGAAAACAGGCTCACAAAGGAAAGGGTAAGAAATCCTACCTCGTAAATACCAAACTTGTGGCTAGCGTTACTCTATTCTGGCTTGAGGAAGCCGACTCCTTAGCTAGCACTGATACAAAACAACACTTTAGGATCCAATTCTCATTCCTAAAGTAATTTCAATCTCAATTATATCCTTTTGGATTTCCTATTAGTGTGCCATAATTCAATTACCAGTTTCACAAATCATTTCTTGTTTTAAATCATCATTCCAAGGGTTTTCAATCTCAAAACATGGATTAAAGAAGCTAATCCATTCATTCTAGGTCCCCAAATGAAGCTAATTTGGGTTCTCCTTAAAAACTGAGATCAAAACAGGGTTTTTCAACAAAACAGGGTTTTTCAACAAAATAGGGTCAAATCCCGTGTACACCAGTCGACCGGTGACAGAGCAGTGCAACACCACCGGTTGACCGGTGTGCACTTCAGTCGACTGCACTGGTCGACCTATTGTACTGCAATCCGGTCGACCGGATAGGCCGACCGGTGGAATCAGCAGGGCGAGGAAAACTTGCCAAAATCAGTCTAAAAACCTGCAATTTCAGTTCCAATTCGAAATATCTCAAGGGGAAACCACTAGATCCAGGTTCTAAGTACTAAATCAAGTCCAAAGAACCCAAGATCTCTAATTTCTATCATGGTTTTACTCAAAATCCATCAAAATCCATTTCGAACTAAAAATAAGTTTTTAAATCCGAAAAACTTGAGATTCAAGAGAGGTTTTCAGAAATCTTACCTCGAATTCTTCTCTTGACGTTAAAAACTTCGTGAAATTTTCCTTTGGTTCGAAGTCTGGTTGATTTTGAAGAAAAAACAGGAGAGAGAGAGAGAGAGTTCGAAGAGAGAAAGAGAGAAAATGAGAGAGAGTGTGCTCGGGAAGGGAAAAAGAAAAGGAAGAAAGGAAAAGGAAAATGACAGGTGTCACAAACTTAAAAGACAGTCCAGAAATGTGCTCACACACACTTCTGGAATAAAAATGTAATTACTGAAAATATTTAAATACATTAGAATTATTTAAATTTACACGTCATAAATATTTATTAATCAATAATCAATTAATTAGATCAGATTAGGTAAACTAATAAATCTTCATTACCTCAATTAATCTTGTTTAATTCTTCGGGGTGTTACAAGCTCTTTTTCAAACTTCATTTTGCACGAGAAAAAAAAATGCTGAATGGGCAAGATAATAATGTTAATGAGGTTGTGTGACGACGAGGACTTGAGAAGAGGAGAGAAGAAATGAAAGGCGGTTAGGAGAAGAAAATGGCGCGAAATGAAAGAGAATGAGGAGAAAGAAACTCCTAAAAACATAATTAATAACGTGCAATAACTTATGTGGAAATTGACTTATTTACCTAATTTATTTATTTTTTTATTTATTTACTTAAAAGTAATTTTTACTTAGTCTATTTATCCAACAGACCCCCGTTAATATGGCTTTTGTTGGGGGGTTGTTTGTTTTAAGAACAATTCCATACCGGTTCAGGATTGTTGAAAACCGGTCTAGATTTTCTCAACGGAATCTTCACACGGAACTTATTAATTGTAGGCATTAATCTGGGCCTATTCTAGGTTAAATCAAAGAAGCCCACATTAGAAATTCCAACTCGTTGAGCCCATATAGACTGGTGATTAAATACACAAAACGAATACTTCTATAGGGGATTTGAAAAAATTATTGATTATATCTTCTTAAATACCTAACTTACTAAAAGTATCTCTTTTAAAAAATTTCATCACTTAATTAGTTCTAGTCTAAAAGATATAAATATATAGATTAATATAAGGAATAAAAATAAAAAGGGCTATATTTCAAAGGGTCTTTTTAAAAATTACTCTCTAATTTTTTTTTCTTTGAAGATGGTATTTGCACTCCAAATAAATAGAAATACTAATTCCTATGAGAAAAATCCCAACACACTTAGTGACTCAACTCCAACTACATATTGTAACCATCAGTAAGTTCGACTGAAATATTAAAAGGGTAATATACGTATTAAGTTTCAACAAGAGAAAATCAAATAGGCACATAACTAATTGAGCACACAAATAGAAAACTCCTATCTATTGAGATTAAGAGACTAAAAGCATTGAGGTCTACCACAACACGACAAAGAATAAGGACTTGCGGACTATACATTAAGACTACACCTAAAAATAGAGAAATCACCTCCGTTATTAAAAAAGAAAACCAACCAAACAACAAAAATACACTAAAACTAAATAGTAGAAACATCAATGCCGTTATTTGACAAACACATAAGTTACGAGGGCAACTTTACCAGATCCTGATAAAAGTAAAAGATCAAAAGCTTCGTCAAATAACCTAAACCAATTTTGTACAAATATAAATACAAAAATATTTTGATAAAAATTTAGTGGTTCATGAATACACACAGAGATATACACACCTTGTCTCTCACTGAGTACGTACCCCCCCCCCCCCCCCCCCCCGTGCACTGGCTTCAATCACTGAGAAAGAATAAAAGAATGAACAGATTGTTCATCTTTAACCAAGATACCTTATTGGAGAAAAAAACAAGTTACTTGGGACAAACTATCTTATCCCAGACAGATTTTTCTTTCTTTTGTGTTTGTCAAGGAATTACTACATAAATTGGCCTATCTTTAGCACAAACTCCAAGGCTTCCAAGTGTGTGTGTGTATATATATATATCCGGTGGCTAAACCACACTTGGGAATTGTCACCATCTAGTGCTCATAAACTTGTCCGAACTTGAACTCCATGCACACTTCATTAAGGTTATTGTGTCTCTATTCTATTAAGTACTTAGTCACTGAAATTAATCTCAATCTTTGGCTAAATTCAAATGGCCAGGCAATTTGATGAACATTGCTCACCATTGTTGACACATATTGGATTTGGGAGAAAACATGAGGGTAGTATAAGAGAGTGGCATCATTATTGTGAAGCTAGGTCCAAATTCTTTGATCGGTTTCAAATGCCATGGAAGGAAAACTATGAACTAGAACATACCTCCACATGCAAAAACTCCCATATACCACTCTCAACAGGTAAGAATTATACACATACATATATATAAAAATATAGAATATATATTTAAACTCACATGAGATTTTCTTTCGGAATTAGGTTGCAAAAATGAATTCTTTACTAAATTTGGTTTGTTTTGTGCTCATAAGTAAGAAGGTCCTTCTTGTGATTCCCTTTACTTCTTTGTTTCATGTTCTTTTTCCTTGTGCTTTTGTTTCCTTTTCCTTTTTCCCACCGAAGGCCAATATATCGTAATTTAAATGTATAAACACTGACCTTACATAGTTACACCAATATAGATTGGCCCAAAGCCTTAGCATGTGCATCCTACTAGGACTTAAATTTATAAAAAAAAAAAGGGCATTAAAATTTAAGGACCATGATTTCATTACAATCCGTGCCTATTTGACTTCTGATTATATTAATGGTGGTGATGGGCAAGTTTCATGAGTCTTTACATCATCACAATTTTACAATTATTGTTTCTTTGATATTTCTCACTGTATTAATATGTCCTATTAATAGAAACTCCTTCTAATACTCCCTCAAATACACGTTTAACGCATAGTTTCTCTTACTCGCCCCATGCGAAGTGGGGCCCTCTATATTAAAGTCAAGATTGTAAAACAAACATATTGGAAAGTAGAACTTTACAACCATACTCCATGATTTATCTATTTTTCTTCTCTAATTTCCCCAACAACTCTTTTTTTTTTTTTTTAATATTGGAAGTTTTAATGTAGCTCAACCTTTTCATTATTTATAGGAATTGGTCACATCACTACCTAGGTTGTATTGTGAATAATTTTTTGTCTAAGCGCCTGGTATGATTTTTTTGGTGGAATCAATAATTATGTGATATGACAACTGAGATCCATTCTTCTTCATAATTTCAAACTTCAACTCAACGTTATCTTTCTTTTATCTTTTTCTTCCCTGTATTTATGTAATTATAATAATTTTTTATGTTTTAGGTTTCGTTCATTTCATTTATTTAAATTTTTAATTTCAGTTTTGTTACAGTTAAAAACTCTAAAAAATAATCACATTTAATTTTACTACAGTTAAAAATTCTCACATAAAATCACATCTCAGTTCAAATTAAAAACTTAAATCGGTAAATTAAACGAGGCCTTAAAAAGTCAATTTTTAATGTCATTTAAAAAGTGGCAAAAATTTGACAGAAGTTATAATTCTGTGGATACTTGTCTAATTCACATAAAAACAAAATATATAAGTATATGTACATACGCGTGTATATATATATATATATATATATATAGTTAGGTAAGCTAGAGAAAAATGGTACTTTTACTAGTTGGGTATTTGGTAAATCGTATTCCGAAAATGTTATGAGTGTTAGAATCAACACATAATCATATGCTTTTGGTAAAATGTACAAGAGTGTAAGAGGTTAAGTTATAGCTTTCATAAATACTTGTAATGGTTTACATTAAACCCTATTTAGTCTTGGACAAAGTAGAGAAGTAAACAATAATATACAGTGAGGGAGTCGGGATTTATCGGTAGGGAGCTAAATTTTTTTCTTCTATTAAGATTATACTAATGTTTATGGACTTAATAAAATTGAATAATTTATTTTCTAAAATCTAAATAGTTAGCTCAATAAAATGTGTAAAGAACTATTAATTTATGGGAGGCAAAGTCTAATTACACACATATCTATTATATTAAAATTAAAACTATTATATTAAAAAACAAGAAAAAAAAAAGCTAGGGGGTTATGGCCTCCCTGCCCCTAACTCCGTCATTGATAATGGGATAATCTTGATAAATATTCTTAAAAAGTGTATGAATCAAGATTTTTACCATTTACTCTTAATCTATAACTTTTTTAATCAAATAATTACACTAACGAAATGGTATTTATCAATAATAAAAGATAAATATCTAGACTCATGTATTCTTAAAAGTAAATTCTCTATTTTTGTTTTTTGATATTATTGATAATATATACAATCTAATGAAAAGAATGATATATTAGTATGGTAAAATTTTGAACTATCAAATTACATTGAAATCACAATAAATCTGACGATTAAAAATTGCATTTTTATCAATGAAGTATTTTTTCTATTCTGATATTAAATACTCCAATATATTAATAAGGGCAAAAATACAAGTCTCATACTCTTTACTTCCTTTTTTTTTCTTTAATATATATATATATATATAAATCAAAAGGGAAGTCTGCATAACTGTAGTAGGTAAGCAGAACAATAGAACAGCCCTATATGCAACAGACACTTGTGTCGCACATTAAAGGTTACAAGTGCCATTTGTCCTCAGCGACCAGAAACAGCCAGATATGCCGAGCCAGAAAAAATACCAACTTGTCATTCTCTCTCTCCCTCTCTCTCAATTTTGAGATAACGACTAAAAAAGATAGAGCATTCTTATTTATCGCTGTGGTTTAAAATCTCGTTATTCACATGAAGTGAATCTTTTTAAATAGATAGATGAGATTTAACTTAATAATACTTATTTAGTTCTTTTAAATAGATAAACGAGATTTAATTTAATAATACTTATTTAATCCTTTTAAATAGATAGACGAAATTTAACTTAATAATACTTAGTTTTTATGAGTGATGGAGTTTTATTTTTACGAGTATAATACCGTTTTTGTAGCCATTGTACCAATTATTTTCATCATGATTAACATACAATGAACACATCATCCCTTAGACAAATTTAGTCTCGTGGGAAGTTGAGCAGAACATGTCTCGTGTGTGTGTGTGTGTGTGTAATAAGGCTATAGAAAGTCATGAGTTAGTCAGTTTAACTTTCTGTGTCTTCCTTTCTTCTCTTCTTCTTTCTTTTTCCTTCTAATAAGCATAGCTTGGAAAACAGATATCTTTGATCAGTGAGTGAATATATGGAAGGTGATTTGGATTATGTGAAAACCCCACTATTGTCTTGCACTGAAGATCATGAAAAGCCCAATGGCAATGGGAGAGTTCAAAACAGAAATTCTTTTACTTCTCTTAAGTGTGATTTTTTCTCCAAATTGCCTGAAAAGCTCCGTTCTGGCCTTGATCCTGAGGCCCTTCTTCATCTTGACCTTACTAAAACCTCTGGCTTAATGGAAGGTAATTAACTCAAAATTATCTGCCCTTTGGCTTAATCTCTCTTGTTTCTCATTTTTATTAGCGATTATATATAAAGGTAATATGTATTATCTTGTTTTCCAAGGTAAATTAATTTAACAAATTGTTCTCACATATATTTCTAAATGTTTGTTTCTCATGCAAAGAGAAGTATATTTTCCTCTTGTTAATCTATATTTTCCTCTTGTTAATCTCATATTTGAGTTATTTTTTTTCCTTTTTTATATAAGGGGAGAGAGAATATTATGAAAAACAAATTGCCACCCTGAGGTCCTTTGAGGAAGTTGACTCTCTACAATCACCACATCACAGTAATGAAGTGCAAGATCTCCAAGAACAAGCCCAACATGAGAGAGCAATGAACATTTCCAATTGGGCAAACATTTTTCTTCTAGCTTTGAAGGTTAATTCTAACATTTCTTTGGAGATTCTTTTTCAAACTCCTTTTTGGGCCCATGTTCGTTGTTATTTTCCTTGTTTGTTTCTTATTACCATTTTTTGTTTCTTTCAGTTTGACAATTGAAACATATATATGTATATATTGTGGAATATTGCAGATATATGCTACAGTGAAGAGTGGATCGATAGCTATTGCAGCGTCAACACTTGATTCTCTACTTGATCTTATGGCTGGTGGTATACTTTGGTTCACTCATTTGTCAATGACAAACATAAATATTTACAAGTATCCCATTGGAAAACTCAGAGTTCAACCAGTGGGCATTGTCATATTTGCAGCTGTTATGGCCACACTTGGTATGTTATATATATATATATATGTATGTATGTATGTATGTATGTATGTATGTATGTATTATGTTTTTGAACCTTCTAGAAACTTCTTAATTTTGTCTCACTTGGTGTAGTATGTTATGTTATATTTGCAGCCTAGTCATCTTCTTTTTTTTTCACTTTTAGAGTTGGCTTCGTAAGTGCTTTGAGATATTGCTGTATTGAGGTTTTGTTTGGTGAGACAAAATTAACTAAAAAAGAAAGCAAAACCCTTTTAATGGAGGCAAAAATATTGCTTTAAAGCAAATGTATTGTTATGCATTTTGGAACTTAATTTAGTAAGTTCTGAGGCTGACTTATTTGATAGGCTTCCAAGTTCTGATCCAAGCTTTGGAGCAGCTGATTCAAGATAAACCATCTGAGAAGATGACTTCGGACCAATTGTTCTGGCTGTATGTAATCATGCTAACAGCTTCTGGAGTGAAACTTGTCCTTTGGATTTACTGCAGAAGCTCGGGCAACAAAATCGTCCAAGCCTACGCAAAGGTTCGACTTGACAAACTCATTCTTTTTGTCTTTGACATTCATCATTGTGCATTTATGTTGACTAATCCAATGCCTTGACTGATGATGATTTTAACAGGATCACTATTTCGATGTCGTAACGAATGTAATCGGTTTGGTTGCTGCTGTTCTTGGTGACAAATTCTACTGGTGGATTGACCCGGTTGGCGCCATTATTCTTGCGGTCTACACCATTTTGAACTGGTCTGGAACTGTGCTGGAAAATGCAGGTTATTACTCTTTCTTGCTGGAACAAAATTGGCAAACCTACCTTGTAATTGTATTACACAGTCAAGTACTCGATTGTCCCCTCCTAATAAGTAGTATAGATTTTGATGTTCAAATTAACCAGTTTTTTTGCTTCTTCATTTGTAGTTTCTTTGGTTGGCCAATCAGCTCCCCCCGAAGTCTTGCAGAAACTCACATACCTTGTCTTAAGGCATCACCCTCTAATCAGACGCGTCGACACTGTTCGCGCCTACACCTTTGGAGTTCTGTATTTTGTAGAGGTTAGTTTATCATTTGTACTCTTAAGTACTTGACATCTATATCTTTAACTTCACTTTTTATACTTGATCAAACAAGCATGTAACTTGAATTTTTGGGATTGCAAAAAACAGGTCGACATTGAACTTCCGGAAGATTTGCCACTAAAAGAAGCGCACGCAATTGGTGAATCGTTGCAGATAAAGATTGAGGAACTTCCTGAAGTAGAGAGGGCATTTGTTCATCTTGACTATGAATGTGACCACAAGCCAGAACATTCTGTTCTTATCAGACTCCCCAATAGCCAGCCTTAATTGGGACTTTTTTTGTCAATGGAATTTCCCATTATCTAGTTTTAGTAACTTGGAGGGAAAGCTAAAAGCCAAGCCATCCCTTAGAAATGGGATATATATATATATATATATATATATATATATATATATATATATATATATATATATATATATATATATATATATATGTTAAAGGGGTGAATGTAACTTTTGGGGTCTTTCTTGTTTTGCACGTAATTTAATAGTATGTTTCCACAGATTTTAAGACATAATTTGAGAGAATTTATGCGCTTGAAACTTTACTAAGTCAGATCATCTTCTTTATAATTGTCTACAACTTTAAAAATTTGGAGGGTACGTTTTCACATATTTTTATATCAAAAGAAAGCTAAATAAAAAACAAATGAAAAGACTAAAATAATATACTCATACCATTTTAAGTTTCACAAATCAAACTAATATTTCACTGCAATTCTCCAGCACTAAAAACTCTCTCAGAAATGAAGCGGGCTCTGGGAAGAAGCCCTTCAATGGAGCTTAATTACTTGTTGAACAACCACCAATGGTGTGACAAGCTCGACTCTGTTCGCCTCAGCAAAAAGCTAAATGGTCGCCACTTTTATTGTGACAATTTCTGAACAAAATTGGGAGACCACCTTGCTTTTATCAAATTTTCATATTTATTTGAAATCAAAATTAGAAACATGTAGAAAAAGAAACCGAGTGTGCACGCTGGCTTGGACCCCGCCTGGGGTTCGACAACATAATGTGGTCACCAAACTGCTTATTCCAAAATTAATTTATTAAATAATCATATTATTTAATATTTATAAATTTATTTATTTACTGAGATAATTTAAAACTATAATTCTAAATTATTTTATTGAATTGAACCCGATAATTCCGCTTATCTAAATAGTATTTACGAAGATGGCAAAGGAACTCTTGGCCTATAATTTCAATTTACAATAAATTAATAATTAATTAAACTTTTTAATTAATTTATCAATTCTATTTGTTCCAAATTTACTCCACCAAAAACTTTAGAGTTTCAATCTTGTAATTATAGACAAATTACTCAAAGAATATATGAATAATCCATTCGATAGAGTCATTGCGTATAGATCAATCTTGCATAAATAATTCATAGTTAGAGTTAGGTAGAAATCCTAGACAAATTACTCAAAGAATATATGAATAATCCATTCGATAGAGTCATTACATATAGATCAATCTTTCATAAATAATTCATAGTTAGAGTTAGGTAGAAATCATTTAACCTATCTAATTACATCTTTATTGAGAATCAATGATTTTCTAATGAATAATAAATTTATAAACTTAATCATATATTGTGTAGCCTTACTATTTAAGCCTGAATGAACACTCTCAAGAGAATTATTATCTAGCTTCTTAGATAATAATGAATGTACTCTATCTCATGCAATAACATTCTTAGCTACTTATTTTATTTTCTCTCCAAAGTTTAAAAAATAGGATTTAGTGATATCAAAATCTATACCGCTTAAATCAAAATAAATAATTCTAAAAAATAGAAATTTGTTAATAATTTAGGATTAAAATCATCATATATATGACAATCGGTAGATATTATTTGAATCTCTACACTTAATAGAAATTATTAGTGATTCAAATTGTATCTTGTCCCTATTCTGCATAATCATATTACATAAAGTACACTCATTCAATATCTCGACATATTAACGATTCGGAAAAGATCATTCTATTGTTAATGGTAATGACATGTATGTACAAGTAATATTTTAATTAAAGATTCTATAAATTTAATTAATTTATAACGAATATGTTTTGATTAATATCTTTAAATATTATTCTCTTTATATAACACTTATATACAATATTTAAGGTCACATAAATAATCATGAAATTTCAATTAAATTCATAAAGTATGCATAATACATGTATATAATTATAATGAAAAATCTTTTTATCTTATTAATAATAAAATAACCAAATAATACCAAATGCTTTAAAAAACACTTTTCCTAATGATGAGGAGGTTATTTACCGACAAATCAAGTATTTTTGAGTTCATATATTAGTGAGTCTTCAAGCACTTTTGTTAGCTTAATATGTTTTTGGTGTTATTTTGTAGAAAAAATAATAAAATGGGACTTAGTGGCATTTTAGAATAAAAAATTAGAGCAAAAACCACTCAAGGCCGCACAAGGGCCCTCTTAGGCTGAACCACCTGCACAAGCGCACCACCTGAGGGACGTGCCTACGCCACACCTCGCGCAGCCGCGTAACATTGGGCGCGCGGGTGTGCGGCTAGCCGCACGGCCGTACCATTTGATGAAGAGATTATTTACTAACAAATCAAGTATTTTTTAGTTCAAATATTTGTGAGTCTTCAAGCACTTTTGTTAGTTTAATATGTTTTTCGTATTATTTTGTAGGAAAAATAATAAAATGGGACTTAGTGGCATTTTAGAGTAAAAAATTGGAGCAAAAAGCACTCAAGGCCACACAAGGGCCCTCTTGGGCAGAACCACCTGTGCCGGCGCTCCACCTAAGTCGCATGCCCGTGCCACACCCCGCGTAGCCGCGCAACATTGGGCGCGCATCCGTACCACCATGGTGCGCAGCCACCTCCCCCTACGTGTTGTTGACGAACTTTGGGCTATTTTTCAGCCCTTGATCAATATAGAAGGCCAGTTTTAGACCCTTGGATGTGTTTGGCTAAGATTTTCTCCGTGTTTGAGCATATTTAAGCAAAAGAAACCCTAGTTCCCAACTTGAAGAGGATGAGAGGTGTTGTACACCAAGAGTCCCACATCGGTTGGAGACGGGGGTCTGGAGAGGTATATGTACCAGAGTGCCAACCCCTCCTACCAGCGAGGCGCCTTTTACGAAGGGACAAAACCCCACCTGTCACGGCGGGCCCCAGGGGGGACCATACTTCACCGGTGGGGCATCGGTGTGTGAGAAATTCTGGTATCAACAGTTGGCGACTCCACTAGGGACGTTTGGCCACAGCCTGCCTCCCCAGTCCCCCCGTCTCGGGAGGCACTGTTGTACACCAAGAGTCCCACATCGGTTGGAGACGGGGGTCTGGAGAGGTATATGTACCAGAGTGCCAACCCCTCCTACCAGCGAGACGCCTTTTACGAAGGGACAAAACTCCACCCGTCACGGCGGGCCCAAGTGGGGACAATACTTCGCCGGTGGGCCATCGGTGTGTGAGAAATTCTGGTATCAACAAGAGGTATAAAATTTCCTAGAAGAAAAGCTTGGAGTTGGAGATTCTTAAAGAATGTTTGGGAGAGATGCTTGAAAATTTGAAGACTTGAAGCTCATCTCCACAAGAGTTTTCTCTTCCTTCTCCTTTTTTCCTTTTTATTGTAGTTTTTTAGTTTTTGCTCTTAAATTTGTGATTTTAGTTATAGATTCTTCTATGTTGAGTTAGACTTCATATTCTTGGGCTTGATGTAGCTTTATTTAAACCATGTTGATTATATTGTCAATTGTTAGTTTAAATTCCATTTTAATTTACTTATGTTTCTCTATGCTTAATGTTTCTAATTTATGTGACCAATGAGTTAGATAATTTTAGATTGTGATTTTGATGCTGGAAAGAGATTTATTTCATAGTTCAGAATTGGAAAACATAGTCTAGGTTGTTGTGAGTCCAGAGGAGATCAACACTTAGATAATCTCGTTGAGAGAGTGATCAAAACCTTGATTATCAATTAGGATTTGGATTGTTGTGAGGCCGGCAGGCGATCGACATTTGAGTTCTAATTTAAGGGCTAAACTTAATGAGTGTATGAGTAAATAGATAGGAATATTGATTCGGGTATTCGTATATATAACTTCTCTTGACGCTCGGGAGAGGTAGCGAGGTTAGATTAGGCCCCTTGATTAATGAATTGAGTGGAATTGGCTAGCATTGGCTTAATAGGATGAACATATGAATGATAAGGTGAAGTTAAGTCCCTAGTACACTTGACAAGTTTCCATATTTTATCTTATTTTTGTATTTATAGATGTTTAAGTTCTATTTTATTTTATTTAGTTTGGTTGCCCAGATAAAATTGAGTTACGATAATTGCGGTACTTAACGATAATTTAACACTCAATTCCTATGAAGACGATTCTCACTCACTCTTTGTATGAAACAAGCTAAGCAAGCTTTGCTTAAACTCAAAACTTAACTGGAAACGGCCCCACTTCAATTGTCTCCGATTTATCAGAGAATCAAAGAAACACCCCACCCACATCTCATTAAGCTTTTCTACAAACACATCAAGATTACAAAGATTTCATGAAAACCAAATACACAGAACCTCTAGCGACGAACTATTAATTATTATCCTTTTTGTCCCTAGGATGTCCACACGCTCCAGTTTTCAAGAAATTTGCAAATGATAGATATTGTAATAACCGTCTTATCAGATAACATATAGATATAAAAGAATTCACATATAATGGACACTTGTTAAGATTATGAAAGAAGAAAAGTTTAAATTTTCTTCTAAGTAAACAAGTGTCAAGATTAGGAAAGAAGAAAAGTTCAAATTTTCTTCTAAGTGGACACTTGTCAAGATTAGGAAAGAAGAAAAGTTCAAATTGTCTTTTGTTAGACACTTGTTAAGTAAATGGACACTTGGAATTTCATCAATGGCCAAGATTTAGCCAAAACACTTATGATCCAAGGGTAGATATTAGATATAGAATCAATGGCTAGGATCTATCTACATATGCTTTGAGTCAAGAGCTAGAATATAAGATGGCAAGCTATAAATAGGTATATGGATTCATTCCATCCTTCATATAAGGTATACTTACACTATATATAATGAACGACACAAAAACGAAAGATTTCAAGAAGTATGGAACGAAAGACAAGATAGCATAATATGATGAACACTTTGAATATTTAGGAAGCGTGTTAGGACGTTTGAAGGACGTTTGATATGAATGCATATATGGGTGTGCATTATTATTTGTATTTATTATGGCCTACTGTTACTTGTTGAGCGAAAACTCATTAGGGTTTGTTCGTGTTGTAGGAAGTACGGGTAAGACACCGGCTCCCTAAACCTGTTTGTTGGGCGTGTGGAAAAGGATGCAGCAGTGGGATGTGGGCAAGTGGGTAATGGATGCACCATGTGTTTTGAAAACGCTGCTAAACATTATGTGTATAAAGTAAATAATGTTTTATGAATGTAGACGAGTTATGTAATGAAAGTAAAGTATACGAGACAATGAGACTATGCATAGCAACCTCAAGTCAACAATGTATGTTTAATGTGTCTAAAATGTTATTGCATTATAGGCATGCATAGCAAAAATGCTATTGCATTAAGGGCATATTAATGGTAATAGTATGCGAATGATAGGTTAAATACATGACCACGAGTAAGGAAGACAAGTTCAAGGTTTTAAAAGAAAAGTTGAAAATGTTTTCAAGATAGTAAATTTTGATATTCGAGTTTTATAAAAATCACTGAACGAAATTTTATTCTGCCAAAAATTACTAGAATCAAGTTTACTATAGAATGAAAAAAAAAAATAGCCTGAATTTTTATGAGGTTATAATTAAAAAGTAGTAAAAGATAAGAAATGTTAAGTATAAATGTAGAAATGATGACCAAAAATTAAGAATCGACACAGATATTCACTTAAAAAATGACGGGAAGATTCAAATTGATGTCAGTTTGACAATTTTAAGGGAGCCACAAGCTCTACTATCAAGAATTGAGGACAAAAACTTGAGGGTGACAATGCCATTCTGGATTGTGATTTCAAGGATCTACAACGGTCTGTTAATTTTAGTCTCTTGGGAATGAAGCTGACTCCAGGAAGAAGCCTTTTGATGGATTACTTGTTCTTCGAGCTCTAATGGCGTGGGAGAAATTACAGTCAATAATTGTAAATTCTTGGCATTCTTAAGTAGATAATTGACAAGATTTAGTTCGTTTGCTTCCGAAAAAAGCACGATGGTCGCCACCTTTAACTCATAGAGCTCCAAACATGTTATGGGGTTCTGCTGAAATTTAAGCCTTATCTTAAAATGTTAAGTAGAGTAGTCCAATGTATTTATAAATAGTGTTTATTCTTCTATTTAAACGATTAAACGAATTTAGGGTGGTGTTTATAAGTTGGCGTGGCACAATGTAGCCTTTACGCGTTCTGCCACTCACAGTTTGACTAGTTAATTTGTATATTTAGACATTTCTCTTTTAATAGAGAAACAATGGAGTTGGGGTTCCTTAGAGAAAGGACGCCATAACGGGCTCTAGGCTATTAGTTTCTCTTTATACCATACATCTAGTAGTGACAAATTTGTGAAGACAATGGGCAGACGACCCTGCTCAAACAGGCGCTGCATAATCGTCTCAACGCCCAATACATTAGGACAAGTACATGACAAAACAAGCAGTGAAAGCATAATTTCTAAACATTTAAAAACCAACAAAATGGGAAAAAAAATACACAAAACAATGTAAAAGCAATTCCATCGTTTGGAAGCATATTTAGGAAAAAAAGAAAAAATAAAAGAAAAAATCATTCGCTGCATGACATAACCGGGTAGAGCATATTTTTTAAACATTCAAAAACTGAAAAATCTATACAAACAAAATTGTAAAAGCAATTCAATTGTTTGGAAAGGTACTATGAAAAGAGTAAATTGTACTGTTCATTTTATAGAAGGATAAAACTGGAAATACTTTAAACTAATAACTATGTTAGAGAATTTGAGGAATGAAGGCAAAGATAATAGAGAACAAAAGAGAGTTTGATTTGTATTAAAAATACTTCTTTTTAAAATTTTATTTACCCTCACTTCTTAAAGTTTATTGAAGTGTTTAATAACAAATTACCCCCAAAGATACAAAAAAATTTTGAACACAATATCCAACAAAAATGTTGTTAACCAGAACAAGATCAAAGTTGTAAATTTTTTAGATAATATAAAATGACAACATGATTGAACACAACTATTTCAATCATTACAACCATTCACATAAAAATTTGTCAAAGTATCTTTTTATGTATTAATATAATAGGTATTTAGAAATGTATAAAAACATATCATTAATGATTGCAATGGTTCGGAACAATTCACACGTCACATAACTGCACAGTTTCTGCAACGGGCGTTGCAACTGGACCTTTTGGGCACTATAGCGCTCAAACCCGAATGTCTGGACCCGAGAGGAAGCAGAAGAAGCACTGCAGAGCGCTCGGCATAGGCGTTACAGCGCCCATATTAGACACGAAAACCATATCTGAAGCAAAAGACAAACAAAAAACCATTAAAAAAAACTTGTACAAAAATCCGTTAAGAGTAATATAGAAAGATACTAGCAATGGACGCGCGCAATTGCGCGCATTGCAGTAGGAGATAAAATAAAAATAATCCAGAGAAATTGACAATATTTATTAAGAATAAAGCAGCACTTTTACCAATATTGTAGATGAATAAGAGATACTAACTAAACAACAATGGTATACATCAACAGCCATGATAAGAGGAAAATAATAGATATCAATAACACTACAGGAAAGGAATATATATAATATCAGCGAAGAACATTGAAAGATTATTGGCAAGGGCTATTGACGGTGCCTGAAATGCTCCAAACACTGCTTTAATTGTGATATATCAGAAGGAACAACCAAGAATATGGCAATGGAAAGACCTAGCAATGTGCGATGGAAAATCTGGGAAAATATAACTAAGCGAATAAGTAATAAAAGAAAGGGATAAATGAAAACTGAGAATGAGCAATCAAATTGCAAGTAAAAAACAAAATTTGGAGAGTAAGGCTTTAAGTAATCTACGCTTTTAGTGATGTACGGTAAAAACATAAAGGCTTGCATTCGAAGCGTTTATGTTGCCATGTGCTAAGGAAAAGCGTAGAGAAATGGAAATAGTAGTAAGAAACCGAGTTTATCATGCAGATTATAACTTGCATATCATAAAAATTGAATGAACAAAGCAAGATATAGATTTATGCATGATTCACCAGGTACATCAAAATAGAAAGGTAAATAGAATAAATGTGTTATATGCATAAGGCAGAAGCAAATCAAAGGCCAAGTAAAAAAATCAAAAACTATGGCAAAACATGGATATCACAGTGTTTTGGTGTAGCAATTGTGGCTCAGATATTTAATATTCTCAGCAATGTACAATGAATAAGCAAACTTATGTATCTACAGTGTTTTTGTGGCTGCCTACTTAGGGCAACTGTACTTTTTATGACTGCCAACTGAGGGCAACTGCACAAAAACACAGGAATTAATAAGTTACTGTATTCATGGCACAAATTATAAAGTATGAAGTAAAATATGAATTTGTCCAGAGGCTGCCAGGTTAATTAGAAGAAGGGGCAGAAAACTTTGATTTCATTTGATATGCAAGGAACAGTAGAAAACCATAGACCAATTAAGGGAATATGATGAGATTAAAAAGCAGAAAAAGCGGAAGACAGAATTAAGGAGATGGAAGAAGATACAAAGATTGAAAAGACAATAGGGCCCAAGTCTGCACCTTAATTAAAGATGATGCAGAACATTGTCTTGAGAAAGAGAGGAAAAAAGAAAGAAAAGAACAACACAGTGATTACATTATAGAATGTGCAGCGATGAGAACTGCAAATCTGTGTGTCAATATTTGAATCTTAAGAAGGTAAAATAATAATAATAATAATAATAATAACAATAAGTAAAGGGAAGGAGAAAAACCAAGATATGATACATGTAAATAAGTTTTACTGTAAAGGCCTAATACGATATTGGAGCTAAAGGGGAGAGAACATGAAGAAAGAAGAGAAAAAGGACTATATTATATAGATAAGGAAATATCCCTTGCAGTCCATTCAAATATTGAAGGTAGAGATAGGAAAATTTAGAATAAAGTAAAAATAAGGAGTATGCATAGTATAAAAACAGAATGGAAAAACGATGGCTCAGCCTTTAGGAAAAGGATGTAATGTTTGATGTAGCAATTATGGCTCATATATTTAATGTTCTCAGCAATGTACAATGAATAAGCAAATTTATGTGTCTACAATGTTCTTATGGCTGCCTACTAAGGGTAACTGCACATTTTGTGGCTACCAACTAAGGGCAACTGCACAAAAACACAGAAGTTAATAAGTTATCATATTCACCGCACAAATTATAAAGTATAAATCAGAAAAGATGAGTGATTAGAATAAAGTATGAATTTGTCTAATGGCTACCAGCTGGATTAAAAGAAGGGGCAAAAATCTTTGATTTTATTTGATATGTAAAAAATAGTACCAAAGCAGAGACCAATCAAGAGAATAGGATGAGATTAAAAATCAGAAGAGAAAGTTGGGGAGATGGAGGAAAATAAGAAGGTTGAAAGGAGAATAGAGGCCGGCTGCGCGGTTTAATTAAAGAGGGTGAAAAACATTATCTTCAGAAAAAGGGGAAAAACAAAGAAGAGAACAACATAGTGACTGCATTATAGAGTCTGCAGCAATGAGAGCTACAAATATGTACCTCAATGTGATAGGTCCCCACCTCTTAAGTTTGTATACGCTAGAAGGGGGAAGAGAGACGGGCAGGGACAGGCTGGGAATTTGGGGTAGCAATGAGCATCGGGAGGTGGAATTCTGTTAGTGAGGGTGAGGAGTTAGTTACTAGCAAAGAGAATAAATAGCCTAGCTAGGGGGAGGGAAGGGATCGTGAATTCTGTGCTGAAGGAGCTGCCTGGGAGTCTGGGATTACTTGAAAATCCACCACTATCTTACTTCCTGCATTTATGTATTTTCTTCTTCTTCTTCGTTGAGTCTAGGGCCTTCAATGAGCCTTGAGTTGTAATCCTCCATTTCAAGTAATAAAAAGTACGTGAGTTGGATCCAGGAACACCATTTGTTAACCGATTCTTAGCTAAATTCGTAGGATCCTAACACAATGCTTGAAACTTAACAAAGGGAAGGAGAAAAACTAATATATGATACATGTAAATAAGTTTTACCATAAATACCTAATGCAATATTGAAGCTGAAGGGGGCAGCATAGGAAAAAAGAAAAGAAAAAAGGACTACATTATATGGATAAGTAATTATCCCTTGCAGTTTATTCAAATATTGAAGCTAGAGATGGGGAGATTTGAAATCAATTAAAAATGAGGAATTTGTATAATATAAAAAAAGAATGGGAAAAGGTGGAGTCAGCCTTAGGAAGAAGGAAGCAATATCGAAAACAAAGAAAATATATTAACAGCAATCTCTGGACAAATCATATAGAACTCAAAATATGGAACTTTAATTCTGATCATCATCGCCATGAAACAAAGGAACGAAAAAATAAGAAGACTAAGTATACATAGAGGATATGAGATAAACATATTATAGTAATTATTTTGTTCATAAAAAGTGATAAATTGCAAAATTTATCAATAGAATAGTCATGAATACTATGATTAGACCAATATTAGCAACATTTATTTATTGTGAAGAGAAATGTTATTAAGAGACATGTATATAAGATATGTATATAAATATGTTACTGAGAGGTAGATGGAGCACGTGTGCTGCTAAGAAATGAATAAAGTGCAAGCAAATAGATAGGCATATTTAAGCAGGAAAGGATAGGGGAAAAAGAAAAGGGCGGGGAGGGAAAAAAATCCAGAGAAATTGACAGCATTTATTAAGAATGAATGAGCAGTTTTACCAATATTGTACATGAATGAGAGATGCTAATTAAACAACAAAGGTATGCATCAGCAGCCATGATGAAAGAAAAACAACACATATCAATAATGCTACGGGAAAGAAATATATACAATATCAGCAAAGAACATCAAAAAAGTATGGGCAGGGGCTATTAATCATACCTGATATGCTCCAAACACTGCTTTATTTGCGATATATCAGCAAACCAGAGAAACTCAGATATGGTCAGACGTAAAGAAATAGTAAAATAGGACGGTCAATGATTGATAATGAAACAAATGAGTAAATGAGTAGAAATGAAACAAAGATAAGGATAGGCAGTCAAAGGTACATGAGTAAAGGAGCACGACAGTAAATGATCATGGGTGGAATGAAGCAGTAAATGATAAGGGATAAAGTAGAAGAGAAAACCTGACAAGAGCAAGAGAAAGGAGCGGGAGAAGCACAATGAATGAATGCAAAGTAATACTCTTCATAAATAAAAAGGTCAAAAGCATGTATAAATAGTAAGCAACCTATAATAACACAACACGTAATAGGGCGTAATCGGTTTACAACGAGTAAAAAATTTAAATGCATGTATAAACAGTAAGCAACCTACAATAACACAACACGTAATAGGACATAGTCGGTTTACAGAGAGTAAAAAATTTAAATTTGTTAATTAAATCACGAAACCAATAGACTAGTTATTGTAAGAGAATAGAGGCCGAAAGATAGAGAAAAATAATAAGAGGGAAAAAAAAAAGCAAAAATGACCCAAAAACTGAGAACTCAAAATTGCCACAGATTACAGACAATTGGCATATCATTTAATATTTTTGTAGTGAAATGAGACCAAATGATGAAGCCAGCAAAAGAAATCAATAATATAGGCATCACAACTTAGCATATTAATAAATGAAATAGAAGATATCTAAGATTACCCCGCACATGGCAGAAAATGAGGCAAAAGAAATTCTAGCCATGCAAACAGATGTCTTGCGAGAAAAAATCCATGAAAGTAGAGGATGGAGGGCCTGAATGAACAGAACAATATGCATTACCGATCAGGAATTTACATTGTTAAAAAAAAAAACAAAAGGGAAAAAAAGGGACGGGAAAAAATAAATGGAAAAAAACCCGAACAAAAGTAAGGAAAAAACATGCACTGGAACAAAATTAGAAGCAATGAAATAAAATTTGAGAGGAAACAGAATGAAATCGGACATGAATCACAAATCGAAGCAGCCGAGGAACATAGAAGAAAAAAGAAATGAAAGTCCTAAATTTTCGGCCAAATCAAAGGAAAAGAACAAACAAAGAAAAAAATATCATATACTGAGCAAATACAAAGGAAAACCAAGACAGATAATAAAGCAGTAAGTGAACATGTAAATATGATATAACAGAAGAAAAAAAGGACAAGTAATAAAAGACAAACAACAGACATTAATAGCCCCACAACAAACCAATGCATTCAATATCAACAACATAAATGAGCAAGCTATGGATAGGAAGCTTCAGGAGTACCACGAACGCTACAAATATTGTGTTAAGTCTGAAATATCAGCCAACCAAACGTCACCAAGATAAAAGGATCAGAAAATAAATAGTAGAGAATGAAGTGGAGTAGTAAATGATTGAAGGTGAAATAAGGAAGCAAAAACAGGAGATGTAAGGGAAAGAAATAGGGGCATGCATGATAAATCCATAGGCAGGCACATTTTTAAATACAGAAATAGAGAACTAATGAGCAGCCTATAATAAAATCCCACGTAGGAGCCGAAGGTCTGTGAGAAAAAAATCAGAAGTTAAAATTTCCAAATTCGATAATAAAAAGCAAAATAATAACAATACGGAAAAGAATACCTATTTTTTAAACATAAATATAACAATTACCAACATTTTTTAGCCAAATTCTTTACATGTTTCAGAAAATAAAAAAAAAAATCAAGGATTCATTAAATACCTCTGCAGCAAAGTGAGCATAAGCCATCAACGTGGCAAGACAAATCAGCACCATAGAGTTTACAGATCATCACCTCAATAAATACAGGCAAACAAAATCAAGATTAATCAGAAACAACACGGAACTACGCAGATAAGAATTCTTTTGTGAACAAAAGGACCAATCAAGGACAATAATAAACAGTTGTAAAGGAATTTCTCACGAACAGTACAAACCAACCAATTAAAAATTGGTTTTAGTCTTAAGAAACACAAAACAAATCCAAACCGATGAAGCACAAAAGCAAATAATGAAGAGAACAATGTAAGTAAACTTTAAAACCAGGCAAAAAGAAAAAAAAAAAAAAAGAAAAAAGAGGCCAAGCATTTAATCACTCAAAAACAGATAAAAACCCAAACCAAAACCGCGAATGAAGCGAGCCTAGAAGCAATCCAGGAAAATGAAAGAAACATGCGCCAAAACCCAAATCAAACTTTAGTGAGCATTAAAAAAAATCAGAACAAATGAGATACAAAAGCAAATCACAAATAAAAATGGCAGAACAATGTCGAAAAACACAAAACAAATCCAAATAGATGAAGCACAAAAACAAATAACGAAAAGAACAATGTAAGTAAACATTAAAACCAAGAAAAAAAAAAGAAAAAAGAGGCCAAGCATGTAGTCACTCAAGAACAGATAAAAACCCAAACCAAGACCACGAATGAATCGAGCCTAGAAGCAATCTAGGAAAACCGAAGAGGCCTGCACCAAAACCCAAATCAAACTTTAGTGAGCATTAAAAAAATCATAACAAATGAGACACAAAATCAAACCACAAATAAAAATGGCAGAACAATGTCGAAGAAAGAAGGGATAAAAGCCCAAAATTTCCCCCAAAATCAAAGGAGAAAGACAAAGACAAAAAATGACTGAACATGCAATGCCCCAAAGTCGGACAAAAATCAACCCAAAAGCATAAATCAAGCGAGCATAGAACCAACCGAGGAAACCCGACAGGCCCGCGCCAACACCCACACGAATCAAAGACCGGTCCAGTAAAATCACAGTAAAAAATCACACCGAAACTGCAAACAAAAGTGCCCAAGCAGGATAGAGAAATTAAAATCACTAATCAAACCAGTATAGAGGCAAACAAAGAAAATGCTGTAAGCCTTCGCCAAAGCCCAATGAGTCAGAGCACCGTAGACCAAAACCACAAGGGAAAATCAAAGTAAAGCCACCGATAAAACCGCTGAAGAAGCCAAAACGCAAATCGCACAAAGTAACACCATTTTCTGTAAAATAAAATCCGCCAAAACGGGCCGACAAAAGCGGAGAAAATGAGGACATCGAAGAGGCAAGAAAGGCTAGGGCAAGGGAAACGAAAAAAATGGCGAGGCAAAAAATGCTAAACCAAAAAACCCAGAGAAAAGAAGAGCAAAAAAGTAAA
>NW_010363328.1:459376-536071 GCF_000414095.1 Morus notabilis | reverse complement strand
AAAAAAGGAAAGAAATGTAACAAATTCTAGCTTCTTCTTTGAATCTGCAATCTTTGAATATGTTGGGCATATCTTTGAATCTACAATCAGTAGAGCTTGGCGGTTGGGTGGTTACAACTAAGTAGAAAAAAAAAAGGAAAGAAATGTAACAAATTCTAGCTTCTTCTTTGAATCTGCAATCTTTGAATATGTTGGGCATATCTTTGAATCTACAATCAGTAGAGCTTGGCGGTTGGGTGGTTACAACTAAGTAGAAAAATAAAGAGTAAGAATTAGGAAAACGACAATGAATAACTAAAACAATTTTTCCAACAAAAAAAAAAAAAAAAAACCTAATCTAGATGCCGTCGACGGTCAGGAGAAACGTCGGCCATGCTCCTTCGATCTCCCTTCTCTCTATCTTCCCTCTTTCTCTCTCTCCATCTACTCCCTCTCTCTCATCAGGACAAACGGCGGCCATGCTCCCTCGCGAACGCCGATCGACGAAGCTCTGGTCTCTCGCCTCCAGTCTTCTCCAAGGCGGCGCGAGCAACAATGGCCCCCTTGAACCAAAGCTGCCTCTCAAAGGGGGCAAATCCTCTTCACCTCCACCGACAAGAGCTCATCAGCAATGGAGAACACAACATCGCCATCGGATTTTTTTTAGAAATGTTGAATCTGGCATTGAAATCTTCCGCGAGAGGTTTCGGGGTTGTTCATTATATTTTGTTGAGTCAGGTGACTTGACTTTCAAATCTTAATTTTGAGTATGGTTTAATTCTGATTTTAATTTGAGTTTGTATTTAGATATGTAAATTTTAAATTAAAAATTTATTTAAATTTATATTTAAATGAGTTAAAATTTAAATTTAAATTTTAATAATATTTTAATAAAAATTTAATAATGATGAAAAATTTTAATATGGTATATAGATGAATTTTTATTCGTCTTTTTGTTGTGAATGTATAGAAAAAAAATCATCTCAATTAGAATTAAAACGAAAAGATTATGACGTTTTTAAGAATATAAAAAATACTACTCAAGGTGTGTTTCGCTGCCCAAAAAACTCAAAAAAAGGCAATTCGAGTTCTAACTTTATTCAAGTTCATGTTCTTTTAAGTTTGAACTCGAGTTTGGGACTAAAACTCAAGTTCAAGTGTCCCCTTCAACTTGAGTTCAGAAACTCGAACTCAAATTAATGAACAGTATTTTTTCTATTCTTAAAAATGCTATAACTTTTTCGTTTTAATCTTGATTGAGATGATTTTTTTTCTATACATTCACAACAAAAAGACGAATAAAAATTCATCTATATACCATATTAAAATTTTTCATCACCATTGAGTTTTTATTAAAATACTATCTAAATACAAATTTAAGTTTTGACTCACTCAAACACAAACTCAAAAAAAGATTTTTATCTCAAACCATAACTCAAATGTACACAGCCAAACACAAACTCAAGTTATAACTTCAACTCAAGTTATAACTCAAATTCAACTCAAAAACTACACTCAAGTCATACTCCAAAAGAACAAGCTCTCAGTAACTTGAGTTTGAATTTAAGAACTTGAGTTGAAAAGGGAACTTGAACTCAGATTTTAGCCTCAAATTTAAGTTCAAACTCAAATTTTATAAAAGAACATAAACTTAAATTAAATAAAATTGTAATTCGAGTTTAAACTTTTTAAAATTTTAATGCAAATAAACAAGTCCTTCATATTAATTTGCTACACATTCACCCTCTTTTAAGGTCATCAATATTTCTACCGGTAGGAGAAAGGATATCCCCTGTCATAATCTCCTAGATATAATGAGAAAATAAAAGTCGAGAAAGCTACAATATATATATATATTTGAGAATTGAGTACTTATACATTTGAGAGGAAAATAATATGGACAAAAAGTAAGGAAAAAAAAAACTTAATGGATGAAATGAGTAAACTTTTGATAACTTTTCGTAGTTTCTGAGAGCGATGATACAGCTTTCAAAGTTACAAGTGTACTAAAGTTTTTTTTATGTAAAAAAAAATAATTCTTATCCCTATTTTTAAATAAGAAATATCTTGATTTTATGTGGTTTAATAGTTTAAACATTACATTCAATATTTTTTTTGCTCTGATTTTTGCATTCAATATATTTTTACATTCAATATTTATCCTATGCTTTTTTATATTGAGCAAATCCAAAAAGTATCTCTTAAGGTTTAGCTAAATCCAACAATTGTCCATGTGTTTTTGATAATTCAAAAAATATCTCTTAAATTTTTAAATTATCCTAAAATTATTCCTCACGTTTTTCGAGATAACCATTTAATTGATGAACATTTTATAAATACAAAAAAAAACCTTTATTTTAAACATTAATTATGTAAAACTGTTAAAACATAAGTTTTAAAAAACTTTTAAAACATAAGTTTTAAAACTAAATAAAATTAAGAAAACAAAAAATTCAACGTGTTTAAATGATTCACTGTAGAGTAATATTGAGTGTAGAGACAACCGATTTGACAAGTCCAAATCTACTAGTTGTATATCAATAATGAGGGCACGACATTTTATGTGGAGTTAGACCAATCTAATCGATTAAGTTTTAAATTTTTTTCAAAAATATAGAATTTATTTTATTGAAAATTTACCTTTTATCTTTAAGTTTAGTTTCTTAGTTACTAGTTTTTAAGATAATGTTTAATTATTGAACACTAAGGTTATTTATGTCAGTTTCAACAATTTGATTACTTAAAGGGTTATATTTTACTTCTTTTGAAAAACTTAGGGTAATAAATTTGGGATAATTTAAAAACATAAGGGATATTTTTTGGATTACCAAAAATACAAGGGTAAATGTTGAATTTAACTAAAACTGAGGGGGTACTTTTTGGATTTTCTCTTTTAAAAAAAAACTTTATATCTATAACGATTAATTTTGACCTTGAATCAAGTAAATTCTACCATTTGCAGTATATGAATAAACATGTAACTAAGGGTGCGTTTGGTAGATGGATCCAGAATCATGATTCTGAATCCTGATTGAGAATCAGTGTTCGTTTATAGTAATTCTGAATCATGATTCAGAATTATTTTATTATGTAACTAAAAGTTAATAATTTAAGTAGTAAACAAAATATTAATAAATTATGTATATACTAATTATTTTTTTAATACACTAATTAATTACTTATAATCTAATAAATATGAGTACATTACTATCATAGTAATTATTTATAATTAATTATTAATTACTATTTTTAATTATTTAACATATTAATTTATTATATATGTAATTTAATTATTAATATACTCATTAATGATAATTTATCCATTATTATTAAATGAAGGCTTTACAAAAGCCTCCAATCAAAGATCAAACAGTTAGATTCTGACTTAAAAAACATCATCATCAGGGATAAACCAAACAAAATTTCACTTTCTTATAATACTCAAATTAATCTCTTGAAAAATCACTAAACGTAATTTTAAAATCGGTTCTAAAATAATTTTTAAAATAATCTCATTTTTATTTTTGTACCGAAAATAAAATCATTTTGAAAATAATACTAAACATTAAAAAAAAAAAAATTATTGGCCTTGAATGTCTTCGACCAAAGCTCTCTATTAGAAAATTTTCAGAAAGCCTTTTTTTTTTTGTTTTTTGTTTTTTTTTGTTTTTTTTTGTTTTTTCTCTCTCTCCCGATCGAAATAGACAAATAATAACACCAGTCCCCACCTCCAACGGCTACATTTCCCCTTCTCTCTCGCTCCTGACTTCTCTCCATTTCCAATCCAAAACCCTCTCGATCCCTCTCCTCCGCCTTCTCTCTCTCTCTCTAGATTTCGCAGCCATGAAGCACTTCATGAAGCCAAGAAACGCTATCTTGAGTGAGACGACGATTAGAGTCCGGCATCGCCGAACCCTAGCATAGCCAAGGCCCGGCCGTCGCGGAAAAAGATAGGCTCCAAGGAGAACGCTCCGCCTCTTTGCCTCCGATTCCAAAGCACTCGCCGGCGTTCTCCGCCTCCAAGTTGAAGAGCCTGCTCCCGCCGTCGTCGAACCTTCTCAAGAGGAACCAGACCATGGAGACGGTTCCCGAGAACTCCATCATTGGAATCTGCGAATCCGGTGTCCAGGTATTGTTAGGTGTGGGTTCTGACTGTGGAGTTACTTCTTTTATTTAGCTGCTGAAGGAAAAGGTGAAGTTCATTTTTTATTCTGGAGAGTAAAATTAGGGCTTGATTTGGATTTCATTGAGCCTATAAGAGGGGATTTTTTCCTTTATTCAAATTGTTCGTATAACTTGATTCTTTGAGGTTTCTAATGATTGTTTTGCTTCTGTAATAGTGCTTATCGTAGTGACTTTTATAATTTACTTGATTTCTTTTCCGCAGGGTTCATGGATTCTGCCGCAGCATTTTCTGCTCAGCCGCTTCAATTTGGTTTATGATTGTATTCACCCGGCATACAAGATATCGTAAATGGTGGAAACTGAATAGAGAACCTGATTTCATTAGGAGAGACATGGCTTAAGTTATTAATTGGTTTTATGAATACGGGTTGAGGAATTTGAATAGAAGTTATTGTTAGCAAGGACTTTATATTTATGGTAGTACTTTGCCCAACCACCGTGCTCTCAAAATTTGACTGATTCTCTCAGGGAAAAACTGGTAGAGTGGGTTTTATTTCTTTGATTTTTGTATTCTTATTATTTTGAGACAGATGCTGATGATTTTTCTGCCTTTCTATTCAGCTTCTAGTTGTATACTTGGAATTGATATTGTAGTAAGAACTTCTAGGATTTTGGAAAGACACAAGTGCTAGTTTAGAGGTGGATGTCACTGAATAAGCTTTTTAATGTTGCTGAGATCCAATTGCTAGGCTTCCAATTGCATTGCTTTTTTGGTTCCTTGAGCATACAAGATATTGTAAGCAAATGCTCTTTAATTTTGGTTGTCATTTGCCTTTCATTAATAGGGTTCTAATCCACCTACTTTGTAGTAGTAATTATTAATGTGTTTTCTCTTTTTAAAGGTCAGGTAAGTAGGCAGATAAGGTATGTTGCTTTGATGGTGTGCATAACTAATAAAGAAGATGTGGTCGTGCACGTCCAGATAGTTTTCTGAGTTTTGCAGCCTTTATGTTTTATGTGGATATTTCTAGAATTCTTTTTGTCACGAAGTTGGCAAATCATGGGAACCAAACAGAACATCTAAATTCTAATGGATACGTGTGTGCCTGTGTGAACTTTCTCTAGGTGGGAGCTACTAATATGATTTGCTTCTTACAAGTCAAGTATGTGGATTGTTAAAGAATCTTGCACGATGAAGTACACAACAATGATGTCAGTCGCATGCCAATTATGAACTTTTTAGAAGAATGGAGACAACTTAAGAAGCCTTTTTAAAGTGCTTGAAATTTTTCAGCCACATGTTTTTTTCCTTAATTTTTGTTATGAATATGATATCTATCGAGTGTGATGTATAGAATATATGACAAAGGTGGAGTGTTAGAATATTTCTATTGATTGGTCATGTCATATAGGCCTGAGTCGGACATCCAATTGCTTCGAAAATTATGACAAGCTAGTAAGATTTCAGGGAAGGGTGATATCATAGGAACCATTCCCACCACTAAGTATTAAAACCCTAAGCAGTAGATGTCTCTTACAAAACCATTCGATGGTTTTTTTTTTCCCCCTCCGCTTTCCAACTTTATAAATTCTTAACATAATGTTCAGTTCACATTAGAGAAGAATGTTTATATGCATCTTAGCCATTTTTAATTTGACTAGATTCTCTATTAAGTTTCCACCATTTATAGGAATCCCGATGTTACAAGAAGGCTTTTCAAGATGTTGGAGAGGCTGAATTCTAATCTACATTTTCCGAGATCGAATAGCTAGACAATCAATTGAATGTTCTTGTTTTTGTGTCCTTGCTAGCAAAAAGTTGTCATTAATCACACATACCATGAAAATCAGTCCGAATTGACTAATTCATTTGTATTTTGGTCTTAACAGGTTCAGAGGTATGAAAGGACTGTGATAATGGTTGGTTTGATACGCAACTTCGGGATAAAGTGATGGAACTTTGTTTCTTTCGAGCTTTTTCACCTATATCTCAAATAACGGCAAGTGCTCGAGCATCAATACTTGTGGCTGAAAACACTATATTGAAGCCTCGGGAAGTTTTATTCAATATCCCTTTTTAGCCAAAAGTTTTATCTGCCTTTGTCCCATGTTTTTTCAAAGTAGTTTTGCTTGTTATATAAGGTGAACTAACTGTCGATTAATCACTTCCATGCATTTTGTCGCTCAACGATGCCCTTCAGCTAATTTTTCTTGGTTTTACTTAAAAATTTGATGTGGAAGACCAAATTGTCACACTGATTATCAAAATATGAGAGAATGTCACATTAAGCACTTATTCCGTTGATGCTTTGGGACTAAACTCCTTTTTCTGCATTATCCCGAAAAAATGAGGTTTTTTACTCTATTTTGGATATTGAAAACCGGCGAAGTCATTATGAAAGAGAGATTTTAAAGTCAGTACAGTCCTTTAGTATTGTTAACTGAAGACTTAAATACATTAATATAAATATGTTTTCATCAATAAGCATATAGGCTTGCTTTTGAAAGATTGAGATAGTTGGGGAGTTCTTTACCTGAAGAGTTGCTTGAATTGAGGATTCATATCCTCTTTTTTCTTTGCATCATTTAAGATACATGTTAGTGTATCAATTAACTAGAGTTTTTTTTTTTTAAGTTTTTTGTTTTTTAATTTGTTCATTCAATATACAGAAAAGACAGCAGTAGGATCATGAGGAGAAGGGGGGTTCAAACAAATTCATGGATGCCACGTGGACCAATAGGAGATTGTCATAGAGGTGGTGACACTGCAGCACAAAATCCTTCCAACAAAGTAACATAATTCTAATTTATATTCAATTCCTTTCCTTCTACATCTTCTCAGTAAGAGTTGTTTGTTGTTTGCTTATGCAAATGCAATCAGAACCATAAGTGTAAAATTGATTCCCGTCATAAAATATTCAGTCTCTCTCTCTCTCTCTCTCTCGCTCTCTCTCTGTGCACGTATGTGTGCATGTGTGATTCTGATTTGTTTTTGACCCGTTTCTAATCAACTAATTTTTTTTCCTTTTAATGTGATAGCACTGCTTTTTCACCGACCGTTGTTATGTTGCCACATGTTAGTGTATCAGTTAACTGGAGTTTTTAGGAAATGTGGTCTTTTTGCTAATTATTTGGTGGCTTTTTTTGCTTCTAGATTGTGGTTCAGAGGATGCCCCCAGTCAAAGTAGCCATCATGATACATATTTATGTTTACATATCTTATCATTCAGTACTACAACTTTCTAAAGGTTTCATCTTTTTTTTTTTTTTTTTTTTGCTCAGGAGTTCATATAGATAGTATGTACAGACATTTAAACGCACTTGAAGTACACTATTTTGCCAAACAAATTTTACTCTGTTTATGATCTATTCATCTTCAGCTTCTACTTAGCGTGTGTGCCACACTCAGAGGATAAAAAGATGATTTAAACACCTAAAGTTTTAGTGTTTGGCTTTTACAAGTAATGACAACCACGGCGTTTTCGAGGAATTTTTTGTGCTCCTTTATTTGAATTACAAGGCAATCAAGCTTTTTATATATGAAAAAATAAAAACTAATGAGATTTCTTCAAAATGCTTATTATGGATTTTAGCATCAATATTTCAAAAGTTTTGTTTGTTGTATTTCTTGTTTGTTTAAGGTCCACAACCAAACTCTGGAAAGAGTTGATGGTTTCGCAAAATTTTTTTCCATGGAGGTAGATTTTCAATTGGCAAAAAAGACTAAGCTTCTTTAAAAACAAATTGATTAAGTTTCTGGGAAAAATGAACAAATGATTTAGTTCTATAGTAGAATTTATAGTCTTGCCTTGTTTTTCAAGATCTGATAGGTGAATGATTATTCGTTACTTTCTGAATGTGATCCTCTAGCTATTTTTTTAACTTTTCTAAAATAACAATCCATTTAGCAGTTTATTGCCGGTCATGTCAAGTTCTACTCTTTCAAAAGAATTGCGCAAAACTTTTTTTCCCTGTGCAGAAATCCTAGTGTTGGTTACAGAGTTAATTCTACTTCGGGATTTTTTTTTCTAATTTTTTAGCAACAAGTAACTTTTAGTATATAATTTTTCTTTTTTACCATTGTTCTGCAATTGCATGATTTGGAGTTTATGTGTTCAGTTTGGAGCAGCACAGGAGAATGGACCTCTCAAACAAATGAGCCATTATTAACAAGTACTTATTAGAGATCTTATCGGCGTCATAGACTCGCATATTTTTAAGGCAACCCTTTTCTCCAACAAACTCACCCATTATTTTGGTTAGTATATGTACTTATTAATGTCTTATTAAATTCTATATGTTGTTTACTTCTTGATATTTAAATCTTAATATGTTTAATGTTTATTATTATTATTATTATTATTATTATTATTATTATTATTATTATATTTTGTTTATGTTTATACTTTTTGAGATGAGGGGTTACGAGGAGGCAAACATCATATTCACTTTAAGACGATGACAAGAGGAGGTAATACTAAAAACTGACCTCTAATTTCTTCTTTGGTTTAAATATTTATTCTCAATGTTATTGTCAATTAAAAACTATTTATTTTATTCAAATGCGTTTGAAAGGATTTGTATTTTATCAAATACCCATTGGATTCATTGTGTGCTTACTGGCGTCATATAATTTAGTATCCTATTCATGGTCACTGAGTTAGTTATCAAATTTTGTCTTCTGATTGGAACGACGTGTTCTTTGCTATACAGTTTTTTGAGTAGAGACACTTGCGATTGACACTGTAGTTCATGGAAAATGTTGATTAAGTTGATGGATGAAATTTGGTAAATGATGTAACTTAGTTTGTTTGTTTTTTTGGTAAATGATGTGAAATTTGGTAAATGATGTGACTTAATTTGGTAAATGTTGATAATGTTTATCCATTTGTATTTGACCATTTTACTTAACCTATTTGTCAATGGACATCTTACTAGCATGGAGGTTATAGTCCTCTATTATTCTGTGTTAGTTCTCACTCAACAGTTATTTTTGTTTAGTGTATGTACTTGTGACTTGTCTTTTTTAATATTATCTATTGTTTACTTCTTGATATTCAAATTTTTATTTATTTATCTTATGTTTATGTTTTTACTTTCTAAAATGAGGTGTTATGAAGAGGCAAACATATTCATTATAAGACAATGCCAAGTGGAGGTAATAATATAAAACAAAAATGACCTACTTTTTTCATCTTTGTTTTAAACATTTTTTCGTAATTTAAATGAATTCATTATTATCAATTAAAAACTATTTGTTTTCGTCAAATTCAATTATGCATTTGAGGGTGTGTATAATTTAGTATTCCTTTCTGAATTATTGGAACGTGTTCATTACTGTACAGTTTTTGAGTGAAGACCCAACTCGCTCTCTCAAATCAGATTGTAAAACCCAATCTCCCTCACCCAACTCAGATTGCCCAGACCTAGCCCCAGTCATGTCAAAACTTAAAGATCCAATCCATATTTGGTTGTAATTAGCTCTAATCTTGCTGTAAGTTCGAGGTCCAACCTAAACATCACTGGAATCAGTCTCAATCACATCAGAATCGCAAAACCCAGACCTATGGCAGTCGGAATTTCAGGACCCAACCCTTCACCGGAATCCGCCCAAATCGGGCCAAACTCGCGTGACCCAGTCCAAATTTGGTCAGAATTAGTCTCAGACACACCGGAATCGCGACACACGGTCCAAATCCGGCCGGAATCACCTTTGAACGCACCGGGATCGCGAAACCCAGCCCTATCTATGCTCGATCCCGTCGCGAATCTGTTGCCGTTCACTTTAGATCTAGTTGATCTAGCTCCGGATCGCGAAAAATCGCTCCAAACAGTTCGCATCTCCACCTGTGTCCCACGCCGGCGTGAATCGCCCATCTCAGGTCGCATCTCTGGCGTCGTTTGCCGGCGTTGGATTTGCAGACCAGTTCGCATCAGCCAAGGGTCGTCGTTCTTCTCACATCTGAACGTCTTAGCACCAGATCGAGATAAATGGCTCCAATCTTCGTCAATCTCACGCAATTCCAGATCTGGCCGTCTTCCCTCTGTCGTCACTCGCCGGCGCATTTCGTATGGTCGGCGCCTCTGGTTCTCAAAACCCCACGATTCCAAACTCTTCTCACCTGTTTTTTTGTAATTTTTTTTCCACAGTTTTTTTTTTTTCAAGAATTGATTGCTCTGATACCAAATTTTTAAGAACCTGATTCTCACATCTCAATATTCACACAGAAGAACAAGAATAGAAGGCAATCTGAGTAGTTTTATTGATCATTACCAACACTAGCTCATAGAATTTTACAACCAAACTAGGAAAAACGTAAAGAAAGCTTAGGATAGACTGGAGTATTCGAGGACTCCGGAGAACTCCTAACTTTGATGGTATTCGAGAGACCACTAGCTCTCCCTAATCTCAGTCTCCCAAAACTCTTAAAATCACAGCCCTTTATTTATAGTGCGCTACTAAGCCCTTTATTTATACTAATTCCTACTAACCCTACCAGCCCACTAACCAAACAAGTTCTCAAGTCATTAACGGATCCTAACATTACCCCCGCCTTAAAGAAACACCTTGTCCTCAAGGTGTTAAGTAATCGCAACTGTGTGACTCCACTTCCAATCTTGATGAGCTTGGATCTTGGAACGTCGAACAGAATGATTCGTACAAAACTTGCTTCAATTGTTCTTGTTAACTTTATTTTTTCAACTTCACACTTTTGTTTGGAGTTGAAATTGAGAACCACTTTAAAGGCAGCGAAACCATGAAGCTCAGCCTCAAAATCATCCTTGTAGTAATGGAAGACCTTGTTGGTCAGCTCAAACAATTCATTTATAACAAACACCTTCCTCCCACAAGCGTTATCTTGCTGCGGTGCATGTTCCACCACGCCAGAGAAAGCTGCCTTGTTGTTTGTCAGAACATTAACAATGGAAGGCAGCTGCAAATGTACACTCTCCATTCCTTTGTCAACAGCCCCAGAATTGCTGCAAACAGAATCAAATTCATCTTTTAAAATACAAGAATGGACTCCACTGTTAACTTCTTTCACTGGTGCATTAAACTCCGACTCTATAGTAACATCCTTGGAAAATTTTGATATCATTGACATCTTGTTTCCCATATCTTGAAGCCCTTCATTACTAGCACCAGATTGAAAACCAACTTCATTTTCAATGCCTTGGTCCACCTTGCCATCAAAATTCTTCATAGTCAAGTCTCCTTGAACATCCATTAGATCTGAAACATCTGTTATTTGAGCTGAAAGCAACCTGCTTGAATTGCCTACCACTTGCTCTTTATCGACTTCCAATTTTGTAATGACAACTCTCTCTAAAACCGAATTTGAAATCTCTTTCCTAGGTTTGGCAAGTACCTTAATTGTCATCTATAGTCAGCCATAATATCCTCTTGACCTTTCACCAAGAAACTCTCATGTAAGGCCTCATCGGATGACAATCTAAAATGCTTAAGCAGGTGAGTCTTCAATTAGTCTTCAATTCATTCCAAATGTAGAACGGGCAATGAGCATCCTGCCATCGATACCAAGCCAAAGCATCACCTTTCATAGCCATTTCAGCAACTTGGATTTTCTCACTGTTCGTCATTCTATAGAACAAAAAGTATCGCTCAGCTCTAAACAATGCCTTCTGCCCTAGACGATGCCGAGGATCTTCCTTCTTCTGTAATGGTTGTTTTAGCCATGTAGGTTTCAGGGCAGAAAAGAAAGTATTTCTCATTGATTATTTTTTGTACAAGCGTTACAATATTTATAGGAAAAACTCCCACGGAATAGGGAAAGTAAATTTCTTGATTGAGGGAGATCCTTATCTCAAGGAATCTCTTTAAAAATTGAAAGAATAAACTACTTTCCTAATTTATCTCTATGCCCTTATTAACCAGATCAGTACATATCCGTCCCATGACTTTAGTCTACTTTCCTAATTTCTACACTTTAGGTTATTTAATCCAAACGACAGAAACTTTCAATTGGCAATGTCTTAGTAACTTGTTGATCATGTTAATAAGCTATATCAAAGTAGCGTCTTTTTGCCAGTTAATATCTGATGGTACATGGTAGCAGAAAACTCCTTTTGTTATAGTCCATTTCTTTCACCCTTTAAGAAATCTACAGAGTTTCATTTGTGGCACCCCCAGTGTGGAACTGTCTCTTTATTTTCTTTAGTGACTGTGATCATTCTGATACTCAAGGACAAACTCATTGACTAATAAATATCTAAAATGGAACTCTTTCTACTCTTTTGACGAAGGTTTCAAATTTTTTATCAGATCACAAATAACCTTGAGCAAAGGTGTTACAAGGAATTGAGAATTTTCCATCTGCCAAAATTGTCATTTGCATTTACAGGAAATTGTTGGTCTCTTGCAAGGAGCAAATGTGAGTCAGTACTTTTTTCAATTGTAATTTCTCATTGTTTCATTTTTTGTCCCAGAAATTTGTTACATCATAAGTCACCGTTTCCATTCTTTTTTTTTTGTTTATTTTTCCTCCAGTTATTATTATTATTATTGATTTTAATAAAAGGTCAGTGGGGCAATATATGGTTATTCTAGATTTAGCCTTTTAAATATTTACGCCAGTGAGGCAAGGCGTTGGCCTCATGTTAAAACACTAACAGATTTATAGAACTAAAGATACATAGTACTTCTAGAGTCGTAAATCTAATGGTATCCTAAAATTGAAAAATACACAACAAAATAAGCACAAAGTCTAAAAGAGATCACTGGTCACTCCCAAAAGCTGGAACTGCCTAACACATAGTGGTTACAACATTATTGTTGGTATGCATATTACTGTAACTAATACTATGTATGCAATAGTCAATATCAATTAAAGATTCGTCAATTTTTGTAAAGATTTAGATTATTACGTGTGCATATTAAGTAAAGATCTTTTCTATCTAAGTATTGAGTAAAGATTCGTAAGAGAAGGGGACTTTGTAGAGTTTTCAAGGTTCCACATTTTTCACTATATATATATTGCCATTAGTATGGGAATTGCTATCCTTAAATAATCTTGTAGAAAGAAATCCGACCCTTGTGTATTTAGTTAGGAAGTTATTTATTTTTTCTTTATTTAGAATAGATTCTAGTTCCTTATTTCCCATGTTAGATATTGTAATTTATTTACTTTCCTATTTTGATGGGATTCCTAATTAAAAGGAATTCTGTTTCCTTTTCTGGTGGACTGGTACGCCAGCCACAATAGGCTATATATTAGAATGTAAATTCATTATTCAAATAATGAGAATATTCAGAATTCTTCTCATTGAATTCTTCATGGTATCAGAGCTCTCTGAACCCTAATCCTTCTCAATTCTTCTTTCTCTGGCCGTTCTCTCACCATGACCAAATACGGCATGGCCTCACAATCCTCCTCCTCGGACGTCACCTCTAGAACCGAGTCTAATTCCTCAGCCCCTTCTGTCCCGGATACCTCTTCTCATCTTGTCACAAATCATAAACTTCATGGCCATAATTTTCTTCAATGGTCACAGTCTGTTTTCATGTATATCTGTGGTAGAAGGAAGGATGGACACCTCACAGGTGAAACTTCTGCTCCAGAAACGACAGATCCTAAATACTGATCCTGGAAAACTGATGATCACCTAGTTATGTCATGGCTAATAAATTCCATGACCACGGAGGTTGGAGAAAACTTCCTGCTCTATAAGATAGCCAAGGAAATATGGGATACTGTCCGTGAAACTTATTCCAGCACAGATAATACCTCAGAATTATTTGAGGTTGAGACTAGATTGTATGATCTACGACAAGGAGACTTGAGTGTTACTCAATATTTCAACACTCTAACACGCTCTTGGTTGCAATTGGACTTGTATGAGATCCATTCTTGGAAGTGCCCCGACGACTCTACCTTGTATAAGAAGATTGTTGAGCAAAAACGGACAATCAGATTTCTTCTTGGTCTCAATAAAGACCTAGATGAGGTCAGGGGGAGAATGATGGGAATTAAACCTCTCCTTACCATCCGAGAGGCCTTTGCAGAAGTACGGAGAGAGGAGAGCAGAAAGAAACTGATGATGACGGACAATCACACCACACCTGCAATTGAGGGTTCGGCCTTGTACACGCACAATTCCTCAGAATAACAGGTCCGGCAAAGGACGTCCCTGGTGCGACCATTGTAAGAAACTTGGTCATTTAAAGTCAACATGCTGGAAATTATACGGCAAACCTGCAGATTGGAAGCCGTCCAATGGTCGATATGACAGGGAAAATCGTGCAAATGCCGCTGCCACAACAGACAACAATACATAAGTCAGTTCGTTCACCAAAGAGCAAATTGAGGCACTGCAGAAAATACTTGGTCAAGTCTCTAGTTCCGGACAAGCATTATCGTCCCTATGCTCACGTTGTCCAAAATAACACTTCAAAGCCTTGGATAGTTGACTCAGGAGCCTCGGACCACATGACTGGAGACATCAGCGTCCTCAAGAATTATCGTCCCTACACTAGTCACTCGGAAGTCCAAATTGCTGATGGCTCATTCTCACCAATAGCGGGATCTGGATCAGTTCAATTGACAAAGGATCTTCACCTTTCCTCGGTTCTTTATGTTCCTAAATTAAATTGCAATCTACTCTCCATCAGCCAACTTACACGTGACTTGAAATGTGTAACTAAATTTTATTCCAATCTTTGTGATTTTCAGGCAGTAGATTCGGGGAAGGTGATTGGCAGTGCTAAGATGCATGGTGGCCTATATTTGCTCAAAGAAAATAATCTCCTCAGTAGACAAGTTCACCCGTCAAGTTGTGGTTCTGAGTCTAGTTCAAATTCAGTCAAATTTGCTTCCAATTCTGTGTCTGTTTCCAATTCTGTTTCAGTTGAGAGTCAAGTCATGTATGGCATTATCGCCTTGGTCATCCAAACTTTGCTTATGTTGAAAAGCTATTTCCACATTTGTTCATCAATAAAAAATTCAATTTTTATCAGTGTGAGATTTGCCAACTTGCAAAGCATGCCAGACATGTATATTCTGCTCTACAATACAAGCCTTCACATCCATTTTTTGTGATTCATAGTGACATTTGGGGACCTTAACGAGTAAACAATATTAATGGGGCTCGGTGGTTTGTGACATTCATAGATGACCATACAAGAACAACTTGGACCTTTCTTATGAAGGAAAAATCAGAAACAGCCACCATATTTCAATCTTTTCATTCCATGATCTCTACTCAATTTCGAAGCAACATTCAGGTTCTTAAAACCAACAATACAAAGGATTATTTTAATTCCATACTTCGTCCTTACCTTTCCAAGCATGGTATCATTCATATAAGTTCTTGTGTTGACACTCCTCAACAAAATGGGGTGGCCGACAGAAAAAACCGACATTTACTTGAGGTAGCCCGTGCCACTATGTTTTCTAATAATGTACCTAAACATTTTTGGGGAGAAGCCATACTCACAGCAACATATCTCATCAATAGGATGCCTAGTCGAGTCCTCAAGTTCCAAACTCCTCGTCATGTCCTCATGAATGTCTATTCACATATCCGTTTGTTTTCTTCAGACCTACCACTCAAAATTTTTGGTTGCTCCTCTTTTGTTCACATCCACCAAAATCATCGCACCAAACTCGATCCCAAGTCCCTCAAATGCATCTTCCTCGGTTACTCTTCTAATAAAAAAGGATGTAAGTGTCATTCTCCAATCACTCGAAAAGTATACAACTCCATGGATGTAACCTTCTTTGAGAATCAATCTTACTTTCCCAAATCCGACATTCAGGGGGAGAATTCGAGGGAATACCAGATTTGGGATCTCCTTTAGGACACTCAGGCCATTTTCCCTCAACCAAACTCAGCCACTGAAATAGCCCCTAACTCAGCCACTGAAACAACCCCTGTTCCTGCCACTGAAACAGCAGCCCCGATGGTCTCAAATCCACCACAACTTGACACCAATAATCACGAACTTCGTGTCTATAGAAGGAGAAGACCAGCTGAGCATATAGAGGACACCATGCCGACCCAGGACTGTCAAGAACCGGAACCAAGTCCTCCTGCACCCAATAATCATAATGGTATGGATTCCTCATCTTATGACTCTCTTGTCCCTAAGGTGTTCGAGGGTGCACTGGACATCCAATCGAAAAATATGTAGCATATGGGAAGTTGCTACCTCCGTACAGGGCTTTTGTGTCAAACCTTGATAGAGTGCAGGTGCCAGATTCTATCCAAGAGGCTCTAAAGGTCCCAGCATGGAAACAAGCGGATGAGGAAGAAATTCGGGCTCTAGAAAGTAATGATACTTGGATCCTTACAGAAGTACCTCATGGAAAGAATCTTGTTGGTTGTAAGTGGATTTTCACTGTCAAGTACAAAGCAGATGGAAGTGTCGAGAGATTCAAGGCCAGAGTTGTAGCAAAGGGTTTCACACAGTCATATAGGACTGACTACCAGGAGACTTTCGCACCAGTTGCTAAACTCAACATTGTTCGAGTTCTACTCTCTCTTGCAGTGAATCAAGATTGGCCCTTATACCAACTTGATGTCAAAAATGCCTTCCTGAATGGGGACCTTGAAGAGGAAGTCTACATGACTATACTTCCAGGATTGGAAAACTGTTCAAACAATAGGCTGGTTTGCAAGTTAAAAAAGTCTTTATACGGTTTGAAGCAGTCTCCTCGTGCGTGATTTGATAGGTTTGCTAGGACTGTGATAGCTAACGGATATCATCAGTGTCAAGCTGATCATACACTGTTTGTTAAAGGTAAACCAGGAGGTAAGATTGCTATTCTCATAGTATATGTAGATGATATCATCTTGACAGGAGATGATTCAGAGGAAATTATCAATTTCAAAAAAATGCTGGCAACAGAATTTGAGATCAAGGATCTTGGGACTCTCAGGTATTTTTTAGGAATGGAGGTGGCTCGGTCTAAGGAGGGAATTGTAATTTCCCAAAGAAAGTACATTCTGGACCTGTTAAGTGAAACTGGCTTGCTTGGGTGTAACCTGCGGACACACCTATGGAGCCCAATAAAAGGCCGAGCAGAAGTGAAGAAAGCAGTCCAGTTGACAAGGAAAGATACCAAAGGCTTGTTTGTAAACTCATCTACCTATCACACACAAGACCTAACATTGCATACTCAGTCAGTGTAGTAAGTCAGCACATGAATAATCCGAGTGAAGATCATCTGGAAGCAGTAAACAGGATTTTGAGGTATCTGAAGATGACTCCAGGGCATGGTTTACTGTTTAGAAAATCTGAAAACCGTGAGGTGGAGACCTACACTGATGCTTGTTGGGCAGGAGAGTTAACTGATAGAAGGTCAACTACTGGCTACTGCTCATATGTCTGGGGCAATGTCGTCACTTGGAGAAGCAAAAAGCAGGCTGTTGTTTCACGGAGTAGTGCAGAATCAGAGTATCGTGCTCTTGCACTAGGAATATGCGAAGGGATGTGGCTTCAAAGGCTATTAAGGGAGCTTAAGGTTGAGGCACAGGACTCGGTCAAGATGTTTAGTGACAGTCAAGCAGCTATTAGCATAGCCAAAAATCCTGTGCACCACGACAGAACAAAACATATTGAGATTGATCGACACTTTTTTATCTCAGAAAAGGTTAACAACGAGATTGTTCAGCTTAGCTATGTTCCCACAAAACTCCAAATTGCTGATGTTCTCACCAAAGCGCTTCCAAGGGTCAGTTTTGATGAATTGAACTTCAAGCTTGGTTTGTACAACATATACAACCAAGGGTTAGGAAGTTATTTATTTTTTCTTTATTTAGAATAGATTTTAGTTCCTTATTTCCCGTGTTAGATATTGTAATTTATTTGCTTTCCTATTTTGATGGGATTCCTAATTAAAAGGAATTTTGTTTCCTTTTCTGGTGGACTGGTACGCCAGCCACAATAGGCTATATATTAGAATGTAAATTCATTATTCAAATAATGAGAATATTCAGAATTCTTCTCATTGAATTCTTCAAATCTCCTTATTTTTGTACATTCTCTTAGAATTCTGCCACTCGTAAGTTCATTTATATAGGAAGAAAGTGAGGGTCGAAATCTCTTAATATTTAAGAAGGGGCATAAATCTTTACACTTCGTCATGCCTGTGTAGATTTCCATAAGAAAAGAGTCCCAAAGAACCTTTTAGAAATGGCCGAACTAAGAACTTTTAAAGGGGCCCATAGGAGGAAACTTTGATGCCATGCCTCACTAGCCTTGAGGCGCATCTCAAGGCGTAAGCTTCGCACAATAATACCAGGCTAGAGGTACCTATATGGCCAAATATACTAAGATGATAGATATAGTTGATTCACATGTTGTTTAGTTTGGGCAGATAAAATAATCTGGTTATTTCTTCAGTGCTTAAAGTTTTTGTTTCTTGATTACTGTCACTTTTACTCTTTGGTATCTATAACAACCATTTCCAACCTGCATAGACGGTAGACCATATAAAATTCCTTATTGGAAATATGGTTGTACATCGTTTCATATGCTCACAAGTCAAAAAAGGCATACACTCTTCTATTTTTCAGGCCTCTCTTGGCTAGTAGCTTACTCAGTATCATGCATGCTCTGCTGGAACAAACACGGCAAGATGAAATGAGAATTATAGGTTGTCACACTTTTTGACGTTGTGAATAATCAGGTCAGTCCCTGATTGTTCTTTACAATATAATAAAATTTATTCATATTTTATACGATAACATTAATTTCAGGTTTTCAACCAAGGAAACATTCTGATGTGTTATACTGAATTTTGCAGGCAGACGGGAGTTACATGTTCAACTTAGAAGGCTTTATTCCAAAGCTCTGTCAATTAGCTCAAGAGGTGGGTGGAGATGAACGAGCAGATAATCTGCGTTCAGCTGGGCTGCAAACACTTTCTGCAATGATACTTTTCGTACATGACTGATATTAACTGCAAGATTATACCAACATGTTTTTGGTCCTTAGGAATTTAAGAAACGAATTTAGTTTTGTGAATCATATTTTCTGAATCATATATCTTTCATTGAAGGAAATAAATAAGTGAAAACTCGAGCAAATTAACCACATTAGTTTTAGAGAACTGATGAAGTCCATGCTCCCTTTAAAATGATAACAGATTTTTTTTTTTTTTTTTTTTTTTTTTTTAAATCATACGTTTGGTGTTAATAAGTGATGCATGGAAAAGAACTTGTTCAGTTATTAAATTTTTATGTGAATAATGGATGGAGATCCAACTTATAGTTGTGTATCTTAGTTTGTAATTGGGATATTGTGACACACTAGAATTCTTGACAGAAGAAAACTGCAACTTTGATATGCCCCTCCAGGAGACTGCATAATTAGCTCATATCATCTGATTTATTTGTCAATATCTTCAGTAATCGCTTGAACATCCGTTAGGTTCTTGCCTCTTATTAACATAGAAAAGAACATTTTAGTACTCTAAATATTTACCAGTCATGATTAGAATATTTATTAGTTCACCAGAACCAAATTAAAACATTCGTCTAGCTCTTGAGCATTTAAATTATTTTCTATGGGATTAAGCTTAAGTGGCCTCTTTGCTTTCGCTTTCTCTTTAAAAGCATCAAATTGAATCTAGCTTCTATTAATGAAATTCTTCCAGTTATAACAAAGAGCTTCATATCTTTTTATTTTTTATTTTTGTTCAAGATAACGTTCTTTTTTCCTTTCACTACTTTTAGTTTCCCAGAATATTTTTCATGCATTCCACATGCAATTGAATGGTCTAATATTTTTGTAGGTTTGGTTTATAGGCGAAAATTCTCATATTTTGGTGGAGTTCGATAATGTAGGTATACTCAGACCTTTTGCATTTTTTACTTTAACCACTCCTTAGTTTCCAATAACTTGCATAAAGTTATAAGATGGAAAACAAATTTCAAACCAAAGTTGCTCCTTCACTATAATGTTATTCTTTTCTTTTATGACTTCTATTCGGTAGGCAATTTTATTACATTGCTTTATGATAACCAAGTATTTCTATAATCCTTTTAGCAGGTAACAATTTTGTTTTCTTAATTCCATAACAGGTTGTTTCAGTAGTATTAGAAAATTATGGAGGTCTAAAGGAAAAGACCGAGAATTTTGAAGGTTCACAAAATCGTTGGGTGGAGGAAGTGCTAAAAAATAAGGGACATGTTTCTCCTTCATAAGGGTACCTTCTTGAAGGGCCATTTTTAACAACAAAGGCGAAGTGAATGTGACATCGTAATCTCTCTTGGATCAAAATTCTTTGAGTATTTTTGTGTGTCTGCACATTTGTTGATGTCTATGTCTGGAAACCTATGTGTACTTGGTCTTAAACCATTAGTTAATACTAACTTATTTTCCTGTTCTTCTCATAGGGAAGATGCCAGAAACCCGTACTTTTGGTCCAGGGTTTGCCTCCATAACAATTCGGCGTGTTTTGGAATCTTTGTTCCGTTACTTTGATAATGGAAATTTATGGTCTCCCAATAATGGGCTTGCCTTCCCAGTTCTCAAGGATATACAATTTTTAATGGATAGTTCTGGTAATTTATTTAGAACTTCCTATTCAGCAACTCCAACGTCCTTTCTGTTGTTTTATCCCTAGTTTGATTTGAAAATTTTTTTTTGCCAACTTTATGGTTTGCAGGGCAAAATACGCATGTTTTGCTGTCCATCTTAGTCAAGCATTTAGATCATAAAAATGTTCTTAAGCGGCCCAACATGCAGCTGGATATTGTTCAAGTTACAACCTTCCTTGCTCAACAAGCAAAGGTGGAGCCTTCTGTGGCCATAATTGGTGCAGTAAGTGACATCATGAGACACCTTAGGAAGAGCATACACTGCTCACTTGATGATGAGAATCTGGGAGAGGATGTGATTAAGTGGAATAAAAGCTTTGGAGAAGTGGTGGATAAGTGCCTTGTACAGTTATCATATAAGGTCCAAATGTTGAAATGACTTTGACACCCAGCCACTTAAGCTAGCCTCAAGTGGGGCTTTTACATCTAAAATGTGGATGAGCTTATAATACTAAGCCAAAAGTACTTTGTGCTTCTTCGGAAATTGCTTTCCTGTTTCTAGTACTTCAACAAGTCTATATAAGTTTCTAACTATGCTGCTGAAATTTTTTATAGTTATTAATATATCCACGGTTAAGTATTGATCTGCAATTGGCTGATAGGTTGGAGAAGCAGGCCCAATTCTTGAAGTTATGGCTAAAAAGAAGGAGGATATATCAACTATCACTGTCATAGCTAGAACTACTATATCTGCAGTTTACCGTACTGCTCAAATTGTTGCCTCTTTACCGAATTTATCTTATCAAAACAAGGCAAGAAGTTAACATTGACTTCAGTTATTTTTATTTTCCAGCTACTTTCAGTCTTACAATGATAATGATCACTGACATTCATATTTGACTCAGGCATTTCCTGAGACTTTGTTCCATCAGCTACTTCCAGCTATGGTCCATCCGGACCATGAAACGAGAGTTGGTGCCCACCGTATTTTTTCTGTTGTTCTCGTGCCTTGTTCAGTTTTCCTTCATTCATCCCCATCTATTCTTGAGTCAAAGAAGGGCATGGATCTGCCAAGGACATTATCCAGAACCGTCTCTGTCTTTTCATCTTCAGCTGCACTTTTTGAGAAGCTACGGAAGGAGAAATTTTTGTCACAGGAAAATGTTTTTGAAGATGCTCAAGAAAATTTTTTCAGCTTTGATGAATCGAGAGATACTAATATTATGTCTTTGAAGACACTGAACTCTTCTTACTGTCGGGCGTATATTTTGAAAAATTTGCCTGAGCCTTTGATGACAGAAGAAGAATGTACAACCATTTCAACCAAGGAACCAGTGAGTTTGAACCTCTCTCTCTCTCTCTCTCTCTCTCTCTCTATCCCCATCCCCCGTAGACAAATTTTGGCTGTGTACTTTACCATTGCAGATATCTGTATCACGATCTTTAAACCATAACCCAGTTGGATTTCCAATTTGAAAACCCATTAACTTTGTAAGTTTGACAGGTTTGACATCTTTAAGGCATGATTCTACCTTCAAGTAATAACTAAATAAAGATGTATTAATCACCACTAGTAACAATACTAAAAACTACGACTTTGGCCTCTACATTTTGTGGATTTAACTCAAATGATTTGTCAATTAATCTTCACTATTGCCATGACTTGATAGTTGTATTGTATGGTAAGTTTTTGAGCTTGGATGGAAGAAGACTCATTGCTGGCAGAATCATGCCGCCAAAAATTTAAAGATCCAAGTTTCCGACGCTAAATTTGTAGAAACTGGTTTAATTCTGCGTTATGTTCTCTCTCTCTCTCTCGCTCTCTCTCTCTTAATTTTTTTTTATGCATGTCCAATTTCAGGAGGCTAATTCCTTGAGGCTGAGCAGCCACCAGATAACTCTCTTGCTATCGTCAATTTGGGCACAGTCCATATCTCCCGCAAACATGCCCGAGAACTATGAAGCAATTGCTCATACTTATAGCCTTGTGTTGCTGTTTTCCCGAGCCAAGGTAATTGTTCTTTTTGAAGGCTACACCATAAGGTTTTTCTCATTACATAAGCTGTTGACAATGATGCTTCAATAGTAACGTAGTTCATAATTTACCTTTCTATATTAATCGAGTTATTATTTTTATTTTTGTAGTCTTTTTATCTAATCATATTATATCTGTATAACAGAATTCTAGTCATGAGGTTCTTGTGCGTAGCTTTCAGCTAGCATTTTCCTTGCGGAGTATTTCTCTTAATGATGGAGGTGAGCTTTGAAAAACTCATTTGAACAATGTTGATATTGAGGATTATATATGCTTATTCATTCATTCATTCCTTCATTATTGATGAAATTAGATGAACATTACATAATCGGTCTGTTTACTGCTAAGACACCTAATTCCTAACAAGCTTATAAGCTACACATCTTCTTGTACTTCCAGCCAAGTAAGTTAAGGCAGTTGTTGTCGAGTTAAACACACGGTAGTAAAATAATGGGCAGAAGATGAAGGGCCTATTTTTGGACTAACTATAAACTATAATGCTTAATATGCATTGACACTGTTATGAATCAGTTTGTGTCTTAAGAGAGCTGGTAGTTTTGAATTCGTAGCTAAAGTCAAACTGGAGCTAGGAACCCTTTGTGTCTTTCTATGGAAGCATTTATAGAACTATTATTAAGATGCGATTTGTTTGAGATATAGGACCAGGGTAGTGAAGAAATTCTTGTGTCAGATGCATATTATCAAAATTGGCTATTCCGTGACCAATTTGACACACACACACACACCCACACATGAGGGAAACAAGTAGACCATAGAATTGCTTCATCTTAAATAAAATGAACTTTTGATATTTAATTTTGTATGAGCAATGGTCGAAGAGACTTCATAGTCTAAAGGATAAAACTTTGTCAAAAGAATATTTAGTATAATGAAAAAGTTTCAGGCTGTCAAAGTGCAAGAATACGGGTTTAATTCAGTGGTCATATGAGGGAATGAATTTTATTCCATACATTGGAGCCAAAGAGTACACGATTATATAATGGAGAGGCTAAAAACCTTACTCCACTAATCAAGGAATACAAATGTCAAAGCTACCTAAAATACTCACATAAAATAAGGAAACTAAATAAAAATGAGATTGGATAATTTGCTACCCAAATCTCCTTATTCTAAGGAAATAAAACAGTAAACAAATCAGCTAACACATCTCTGAAAATCAGGGAAATAATCAAAGAATTTCCACACTCCCCCCTCAAGTTGGGCTGTAAATATTGATTAAGCCCAACTTGCTGTTTAGTTCTTCGAAATTGCTTCTTGGTAAGGCTTTAGTGAGAATGTTTGCTGGTTGGAGACATGTTGGTGTGTACAGCAACTTGATTATCCCTTCTTCTATTTTTTCCTTTATGAAATAACAATCTATCTCCACATGCTTTGTTCTGTCGTGGTGCACTGAGTTTTTTGCAATACTAATAGCAGAGCAGACTGGTTGTCACAGAAATCTTCATAGGCTCCTCAGTAGAGATTTTCAGTTCTCTCAACAGTCTCCTCAGCCATATTCCTTCACACATGCCATGTGCCATGGCTCTAAACTCAGCTTCAACGCTACTCCTTGAAACAACAGATTGCCTTTTGCTTTGCCATGTGACTAGATTTCCCCACACATAAGTGCAGTTCCAGAAGTTGATCGTCGATCAGTTACAGATCCAGCCCACTCAGCATCTTAAAGATTTCTATATCTTGACTTGATTGCCCGGTGCAATCTTTAGATATCTTAGAATTCTTTACACTGCCTCCATATGTGTTTCACTTGGATTATTCATGAACGGGCTTACCACACTAATAGAGAAGCCAATTTGAACTTTTAATTATGAAACATCCAATTTGAACTTTTAATTATGAACTTTTAATTATGTGAGAGATATATAAGCTTTCCAACTAGTCTTTGGTATCTTCCTTTGTCAACAAGCACACTCCATTCTTTCGTTCCTAGCTTAGTTGTTGAGTCCATTGGAGTATCTGCAAGCTTGCATCCGAGCATTCATGTTTCCTTGAGATAAGGTCTAGAATATACTTTCGCTGAGCGACTGCCATGCCTTTTCTAGACCTTGCTACTTCCATAGTGAGGAAGTATTTGAGATTTCCCAGATCTTTAATCTCAGATTCTTTGGCTAGAAGCTCTTAAGTTTGCTCACTTCCTCCTCATGATCCCCTATTAGGATGATATCATCTATTTACACAATCGAGATAGTCATTTTTCATTGAGGAGCATGCTTGACAAACAAGGTGTGATCTGTCTGGCACTGAGAATGGAAGGTCTGTGGCCAACATAAAACCATGGAGTATCTATGCTCAAATAGTTGGATAGGTATTGAAGGACTTGCACTAAATCTATGGAATTATCACACTTTAAAAGTGATCGGAGAAGCATGTGGGGGTTTGTTAGAAATAACTAATGAAACGTTGAATCAAACGTTCCTTAGATACACAGATTAAAATCCGAGGTTTTCCTCAAGGGTTTATGGAGCCTATAATAGAACTTCCATACCATGGTGAAATAATTCATTTAGGTATGTTTAATTTGGGGCACAATTCGTAGGGTGGTGGGGCTACAGGTGTCACGACTCCTCACGGACCGTCACAGTTATCTTGACTTTCAAACATTTACTTCTTAAAAAATGCGGAAAATCGTTAAACTTGAAATACTTTACTTTGAACGACTTAAAGAAAAGCCTAGATTTTTTTTTTAAACATACTATCTTTAAATTTTAAACTTCCTCAAAGAAAAATAAAACAACCTTCGGTTCAACTTAGTTATTAAAATCTATAAAGTCTAAAATATTCTTCAAATCAAAACCACCATAAACTGAAGTTTCAAAACAATAAAAGTAAAAACCGAAAACTTTGTTGAACCTTAAACACTTTCATCCCATGATCGTTTCTCCCGTTTTCCTATCATGCATAGCTCGCATCCACTCCAATATTTTTCATGGCTACATCTTACCCTTTAGATTGTCTGCAACATGAAATAACTTATATAAGCAAGGGTTTAGTAAGACACTTAATTCTCACAAATTTAAATGAACATTTTTATTCATCAACAATAAACTTCATCACGAGAATAATTATTTTTGAACATGTTTAAACTATAAAATCCATCATATATTGGGTCCGACGTTGTACCATCATAGCGCGCTAGCCACGGAAAGCATGGGGTAGCAAATCCCATACCAACCGTGGTAATAAGACCGCTCACCGGTCACATCAAGGGTGTACAACGCCATTTAAAAACATAAAAATACATATATACGTTTTTCTTCAAAACGTCATCATAAGAGGATTTATTAAAAACGTCATAATATCATCATAAACATCAAAATCATATACTTCCCAATTCTTCAATTCATGTTGCAGGTGAGAGTGTACTTACTTGAGCGCCTTACTTAGCCTTTTAAAATTTCACAACGGTGACGCGACGAATGAAGTCCTCTGGTGCTTGCCTCTAAAACCATTCATGCCATAAATCATAAATAAGATTTCTAAAAAAGAGCCTTAACATCTCATCAAATACATTAATCACGTTAAAAACAACATTTAATATACTATTCTCACCATTCATTAACATCAAGACATAAAAACCCACTTATTACACAAAACCACCAAACTTAACAAAAACTGGCAGCCTGACCTTTACTCTTTTAAAAACTCATAACAATTCACATAGAACTCCAAATGACCTGAAACCAATTTTAAATTAAAGTAGACATCTAGAGCTTTCCAACGGTATCTAATTTGCTAAAAACGGAGTTTGTTTGCTCCCTTAAACCCTGTTTTAAAATTAGTCATGAAACCTGGAGAATTTTCAGCACTCAAACTAGGACGAAAATTCACCAATAATTCTATAAAATACAAAACCATCATCCTCAACATGTATAAACAGCACTCCATTTATTCTTAACCCTATAACATGTTTCTAATACCTAAAGAAATATAAATACCTGCATCTATAAAATGATTATCAAAAGAATCACATAAGCTAATCATATAAATGATCATAAATAAATCCTTTGCATGTTTCTAGGTTGTACAAGAACCAATAATTCCATTATTAATTTAATTATCAAAATGGCCAACCTCTATAGCATGCTTTCTATGGAGTCACACAACAAAACAATCAAATAATAACTATGACTAACATAGAGTCTAATAGAAATCTACACTCAAAATCATAGAATCAATAATTGAGAATCATACCTTAACAATCTCCAAATTTTATCTCGAGTGATTGATGACTTCAAAAAGGATTAAGAGGAAATGAGTTTGGTGGCTGATAAAACAAAAGTTCTCTTGTGGTGTTCAAAAACGTGAGAAAAGAAGAAATAAGGAGAAGAAGATGAAAAAATGTCTCTAGGAATTACGGCTCTAGAGAGAAAATGATAGAGATATATGAAGGAGAGAGCATAAGCGTGAGAGGGAGAGAGAGTGAGTCAGAGAGATACTATTATTATTATTATTTTGCTTTAAGTACGCTGACTACCCTATTTTCCTTCGACCATGCATATGGTTAATACACATATATGGCAAGGTTGGTTAAACAATGAATCTGCCCATTTTCCTCACATTGTACATTTATGTAGTTGACTTCCTTTCATAAATAGGCCCAAAACGAAAATGAATGAAGCTTGCAATATATAACTCACTAAGAATATTAATTGGCTTGAATTGGGTGATATAATGTCTGTCAAGGAGGGAGAAATCGTGTGAAGCAGTTTTTTTTTTTTTTTTTAACACGATGGTTGACTTCTGTTTAGACCACATATATACGTACATATTAAGCCAACACACTAAATAGAAGATAAACAAATAAATTAATTAAAATAAACAAATTCTTCAAATCATCACATATATAATTTAAAATTTTGGCATGAACTTGTTCCTACACCCCGAGTCCTCGTCGCGATCACCTGTAAAATATAACTCAACGTGATATTAGAATTAACTAATTATAATACTATAATATTATTCAAGTTAATTCCTAACGTTTATTTCTAGGAATTCTGTCAGTTAGAAAAATGGGAGTTACAACAGGTATGATCACTAGAAGCGTAGCGGTGAAGGTTGGAGAAGACGATGATGTGGCTTTGCCTACAGTGGAGCGTCTCAAGTTGCGGAGACACGTGGCAAGCCAGCGGGTGGGACCAGAGAAGATGAAGGTTGCGTTTGGTATGAGGGTTCTAGAACCGAAGTCCATGATTCTGGTTCCAACCTTTGTTTGCAAAAAGTAAAAAATGGTTCTTAAAAGTTAGTGCTTGATTTAGATGGCTCTAGTTCAAGGTTTGGACCTTGATGTGATGTTTTAAACCAAAATCACCCCCTCTTGGTTTTAGATGATTCAAACCCATAGTTCTAATTCTAGTTCCAAAACCATGGTTTTGACCACAAGTTCAAACTAAGAATCATGATTCTGGTTCTAAAATCAAAACCACCTTGATTTGAACCCTTGTACCAAACGCAACCGAAGAGTCTGAGAGTCATAGGATTATCTCGGAACATGTAGGCAAGGGGGCGGAGGAAATAATTAATAATGGAAATCTAGCTTTTTGAAATTCTGGGAGTGGGGAAGGTGAAGACTCGGTGGTGGAATCTTGAGTTAAATGTGTTTCTAGAGAGATTGTGGAGGTGGTTGGTAAAGGTGTAACCAATAAATTTAATCCATTGAATTGGTTGGAGAGTGGCATGGAAGATTCAAAAGATGAAGACGTGGAGTCCTGTGGTAGGGTTGAAAGTGGGCCACAATCCTATCCAAGCTTAGCCCATAAAAGGGTCAACTCAGATGGGGGAAAAGCACTGTGGGCCTAAACTAAGGACCCTATTTGATAATTGCAAATTCAGGCCCAGACCACTGGAAGAATTCTCCAAAGACTGTATTTCAGGTGGCGGGTCTGACAAGGGTAAAACAAGAAGCGGTGGCCCAAGTCTCAATAAGACGTTGTATGAAGAAAGGCAAAATCGACAATCACAGGATGAGCGTACAATTGCTGTGCTGATGCATTATGTGAGAAGAAGGCTTAAGAAAACGAATGGTTACAACCCTAATGCTAGTGAGAAGGAAGATTGTGAAGTATTTGGTGAAGGTATGGATGAAGACTTGGATAATTGGAATTCTGATATTGATTTAGTTGATTCATTTGAAAATTCCTGAAGAGAGCATTCCTGAAGAGAGCATTCTTGAAGGGCAGATTATTCCTAAAGAGAGCATCTCCGCAACCAAGCGTTCAATTTCACCTTTTTGGACATGGGGGTAGCGGTAGGGACGGATGCTTGACCGTATGGCTCCCTCCTTCAGCGCGATGCGGTGGTCCGCCGCTCGATGGGGTGGCAGCCCGGTCGGAGAAGAGAACGCCTCCTTAACGGGTCAAAACTTTGACCAACTCCGGTAGAAATTACAGTTCTAGGATTTCGTCCTCCCCCGCTGCGATTGCAGTCAACTCGAGTAGTATGCCCAATTGCGTCGGACAAAATTGCCGGGACAAGGCTCGAAAACTCACCGGGGAGCAGCTCAGGGACGGGTCGCCCTTCTAACATACCCAGCCGGCCCTGTCAAGGAATTTCATAGTGTACTTAGACCAGTCGGCACGAATCTCACCCAGACGCCGAAGCCAAGTTACCCCCCAAAACCACATCGGTGCTTCTGAGCTCGAAGGGAAAAAAATCTTCCACGACACAAAAGCCTTGCACCCACAAGTGTACCCCCGTGCTGTCATGACTGAGAAATTTATCAGAATTATTGTATAGGATAATCTTTTTTAGAATTCTTTGTATCATTAATATAAATACTTTTATGATAAGTATTTGTTGATATAAGTATGAAATATCAATTTATAAGCTAATGTTCAGAAATTTCTGAACTACGATGCAATTATCGATTTTTGGACTGTATTTAAGAAAGAAGTATGGAATGTTGTGTAAAGCCCACAAGTGGGTAAACACATGAATGATAAGTTTAAGAAATGGAAAAGAATTGAAAGACATCAATTCTAGGGTTTTAGAAACAATCGGAACGAAAAACGGACGAAAAAGGGGTTCGGAAGGCTGAATCGAGAAAATTGGGGTTTCGATTGATTTGAGTTAAGTGAGTCAAAATTTGTTGACCAAGAGTCGACCAAAACGTCGCCCTCGAAAAGTTAGTCAAGCATGGTCAAGGTTGACTAAGTTGACCATCTATCCGAAAAACGCGTATAAAACACGTACCGGATAGGAATTAAACTGAACCAAAATAGGATAATTATTAAATGATCAATGGTTGAGATTAAAAGTAAAAAATTGGATGAAGGCCTGAGATTGAGCCATGTGGCATCTAAAGTGGCCGGCCAAGACTTAATGGAGAAGAAAATAAAAGATATTTTTGGGATATTTTGTGAAATTTTACAAAAAGGTCATTGGAAAAGTCAAAATTGCATTTTTGGCTTTTACTTTATGTATTGGTCGGTTCATTAAAGGCATATTATGTGATAAATGGTCATTTCTCATGCATAAGAACAGAGAGCATCAGCCAAGAGAGAGAGAGGAAAAAAAATCCAAAGTGAAGAAAAATGAGATTTAAGCGGAAATCGACAGAGTTATCAAGGAACAGCATCACCGAAGCTTGTTCTTCACTCTCTAAGGTGATATTTTAAATTTTTCCTCTCATTTCTTCACTATGATTGTACGTGAGATTTTGTAGAAAACATGAGAAAAATTTCACTTAAAAGGAAGATTAGCTTATGATGATTAAGGAACTTAAATATTGATGAATTAAGGATAGATTCTAGGTTAATTGATCTTTGTTTCTATCAATTTTTGGTATGGAGAATTTTTATAGAAATATGAGGAAACCCTAGAATTGTGATGTAATTGAAAGCGAAAGTATGTGAATGCTATTTGATGGTGGAAAACAACGGATAAAACGAGCTAAGGTTAGCTCAGGAAACATGCAGAAATAGGCGGAATTCTGCTGAAATTTAGTTTGAGTATTTTGAACTAAAAACGGATTTCAAGAGGAATAAGAGATTAAAGTGTGAAAAGAAAGGTGATTCGATAATCGGTGATGTATTGAAACCAAACACAATAAGAATTCACAGTTCTTGACCGAAACTGAAAAATTAGGCCCATGACTGAGGAACGTACACGATTTTAATGTAAATTCGTGAGATAGAAAATATTTTGGGATTAAATACCAAACATAAAGATTGTAGACCTTTCCGCATTTAATTTCAATATAATTATTGATCTTAGATTTTGAATCTAATGATCGAAAATTTATGCAATAGGATTGATTAACGATTGAAGTCGGAAAGCGTCAAGTGAGACAAAGACGCATTGTTAGCGAAACTTTGGTAAGTACAATAGTTTTTCTATGGCTATATCACGAACAAGTTTATTTTTCTATGTTGCACAAAAATTGTGCATATGGTAGAATTCTGAATGTTAGATACAATGTGAATGTTAGATATAATGTTCTGCATGTATCTACAGACTTAGTAGCCGTAGAACTTTATTCTGCGAAAAGTATGTATCGATGTTAAGTCGATGTTAAGTCGATGTTAAGTTAAGAGCAAAAGTTAAAACTTTAATAAAAAGTTAATCTCATGATAAATTGCTCAAAAATGCACAGTCATAAGATTTAACTAAAGTTACTGTTTCAATGAGAAAATTAATAAACGGTAAGAGACTAAGGGCTTGTTCTTTTGAAGTTTAACTTGAGTATAATTCTTGAGTTGAATTTGAGTTATAACTTGAGTTGAACTTATAACTTGAGTTTCTGTTTGGTTGTGTACATTTGAGTTATGGTTTGAGATAAGAATCTTTTTGAGTTTGTGTTTGAGTAAGTCAAAACTTGAATTTGTATTTAGATAGTATTTTAATAAAAACTCAATGCTAATGAAAAATTTTAATAGGGTATATGGGTCAGGTTTTATTCGTCTTTTCGTTTTCAACGCATAGAAAAAAAAATCATCTCAATCAGAATTAAAACGAAAAAGTTATAGCATTTTTAAGAATAGAAAAAATACTGTTCATTAATTTGAATTTGAGTTTCTGAACTCGAGTTGAAGGGAAAACTTGAACTCGAGTTTTAGTTCTAAACTCGAGTTTGAACTCGAGTTTAAACTTAAAAGAACATGAACTCGAATAAAGTTATAACTCGAGTTGCTATTTTTTGAGTTTTTCACTCAAAAAGACAAGCCCTAAACATCCTGTTTGTACCAGCCTTCGAAGGAAATGTTATTATGAGACTATGAAAGATATGAAACCGTGACTGAGTTGAATTGGTTAGCTACCCCACTCCTTACTGGTTATGTGCGCCAAGGTACAACAGGACAGGGCCCATAAGAAGTAAAAGACAAGAAAATGAAACACAGATTCCGTTCCATATAAAGATACGGTATCTGTAAAGAAGAATGAAAGGAATGAGAAACACAATGATAGCCGTTCAGAATGTGAAAACACAATGTGACGACTAGAATGAGACGAAAGCAGAACAAAGTATGTAATGAAAGAACATAAGCCATACATGTTTTAGTAGTACATAATGTATTAGGATATAGACATGAATGCATATATGGGTATGCATAATTATTGCATCTGTTATGACCTATTGATACTTGCTGAACGAAAGCTCATTAAGTTCGTTCGTGTTGTAGGAAGCTCGAGTAAGGCACGGCTCCCTGAAACTTGTTGCTAAGCATGCAGAGAGGATGTAGCAGCAGAGTGTGGACAAGTGGGTTGTGGATGCATCACGTGTTTTGAAAATGCTATTGAACTTTATGTGTATAAAGTAAATAATATTTTATGAATATAGATAAGCTATGTAAAGGAAGTTGAGGTTACGAGACAGTGAGGCTATGCATAGCAACCTCTAGTCACAAGGTATGACTAATGTAACAAAATGTTGTCAGAATGCTACAGCATTTTTAGAATGGCTGAAAACAGAATGCTAGCTAAATGCTACAGCATTTTACAAATAGTTGAAAATAGAATGCTAGCTAAATACTACAGCATTTCGACGTACATGAAGACAAATTGGCTTGAATTTTGAAGAGGTTATAACTAATAAGTAGTAGAGGTTAAGTATGAACATAGAATGATGATCAAAAGTTAGGGTCGTCACACGTGCACACCCCCTGTTGCCGAAAATTCATACCATTCCCCACTTGTACCCCGTAGCTCCTTTGCGGTGCAAGGCAAGGCCAGCTCTTCCACCACCTTCGTTGACAGGAAGCTATGGGATGCACCACTGTCAATGAGAACCACCACCTCTCGTGAACCTAGCCACCCAAGGACCTTCATCGTATTGGAGGAAGTGAAGCCCAACAAGGAATTGAGGGATAAATCTGCCGCCTCGTTCAGGAAGCCCAGCCAGTTGCTCCGCCTCCTCTTCCTGTGCCTCCTCCGTCTCTGACTCGTCCCCGGCCACCAAGAGGACTTGTAACTATCGGTTCTTACATCAGTACCTTGGCCCAAACTTCTCGTCACGCCGGAAACAAAGCCCCTTGGCCCGCCGAGCATTGATCTCATTATCCGTAAGCCGTCGGAACCCCGGGTCCCGCTTTGTCGCCGATGCCGAATCTAACTTTGCTCGAGGGAAAGTTCCAGAATCCCTAAAAGCACTGGATTGAAGGTGGCTCTCCGAATGGGAAGAGTTAGCCTTGGGCTAGTCGGTAAATGAGTAGCCTTAGGCCAACCCATCTAGTTTCCACTGTAATGACTAGAAAAATTTTGGTCCAATCCAGACAGTCCGGTATTTGACAGAAATTATTTTCGGAATTGTAAGTAGTGAAATTTTGACTTGATCGAAAGAATGTCGTATAGAAACTTTATGTACAGGACAAAATTTTCCAAAATGTGTAAAGTTATAATACGAATATGTCTTCAGAGGAAATTCGTAAATATTAGTTATGCATAGTGCAATATCAGTTAAAAATTAGCAATTTTAGCAGGTATATTTTAGTTCTGAAAAACTGAAAAATTTGGTATGCGACCAAATGACTTAGAAAAAAAGTAGAAATCTTAGAAGTAAAGAAAATAGCAATAGTTCCTGAAATAAGATTTTCTCGAGCCAGTTAGAGCAAGAAATAGCTCAAAAACTAGTACCGCAAGGGTAAGCGTTTTGAGCGATTTTGGATCAATTAAAATGAAAATTTCAAAAAAAAAATTAACTAAAGAGATCCCCAAAAGAATTGGGTTGAATATGAGAAGTTTGACCCGGAGTACCCTACAGTCTAGAAATAAAGTACATAATCTGTACCGGGGGGGAGATTATCAGTACCGGAAAGAGACTCGTTTCAAGAAACGAAAAGTTAGTCTCGACAAGAAAAATTTGAGGAACTTAGAACCACTCAAATTAGGTATTCAACTTAAGTAGAATTAGTATAATTAAATTATGAGAATTAAACCATTTTCTTTTGTTGGAAAGAAATAGAAAAAAAGAATTAAAGTATTTTTTTTTATTTGGAAAGTAATAGAAAAATTAATAAAAAATTAAATTGTTTCTTAAGAAGGCTTAGGAAGGAAATTAGAAGCCAAAGTGTTCTTCTTTCCTTAGAGTGGTCGAACCTAGAGAAAAAGAGAGAAACCAAAGAGAAATCAAGAGAATCAAGAGTTTTTATCAGAATTTCTTCCATTCAGTTCGGTAGAAACAAAACCTGTGGCCTTCTAGCGGGAAATCTCAACTTATAGAGGTAAGATTTCGGGTTTTTCATAGTGAAATCCTATGGTTTTTTATTTGGATGAATAGTAATCAATCTCGAAAAACTTCCGTTAAAGTAAAAACCGAAACTGAGGTTTTGTAGAGCACCGTGATAGGAGTCTAATGGTGTAGGAATTGAAACGATCAAACGAGATTTTGGTGGATTTTGACTATAAAACTATGAGCCCTAAATAAGAAGGAACTTGTGTTTTTGTTCAATTTTTGAGTTAAAATTTGTGTTGAGAATGATGAATCTTAACTCTAGGAACTGAAATTTGAATTTTGAACGAGCTATTGAAAGCTCGGGTAACAATAAAAACTAGGCGAAATTCTGCCGAAATTTCCTAAACCTAGATAGTAAGTGTTAAGTTATGGTTTCAATTTTCAAGTATGAGTAATAGTTTTAAGATCCAAAAATGAGTAAATTGAGGTTTCAAAAATCGAGACACAAATTGTGGAATTTGCCACTTAAGCTAGAAACTTCGGCTTAGAGGAAAAAGTTCAAAAATGAGTTTGAGATTGGATTTAGAAATATAAGTTTGAGGAATTTTGATGTTGAGAATAGGAAGTTGATACCGATTTCCATGACACAGGTTTTCACACGAAAACCGAAGCAAGAAGGAGGAATTCTCAACAAGCGGGAATACTAGCAAATTATTGGTAAGTGTAGAAATATATGTTTGTTTGTGCTCGAGTAAGCAGTAGGATGAACTTAGAATTACGAAATTGCTTATATTTCTAAGTATTGTGATATGAAGTGTTTGAGGGCTTAATGCTCTAGATTGCAAAAGGGCAACATACGGTCACCCTAATGCTCAGTTTAAGGTATGCTTGAAGCATTATGCATCTCATGTTATGTGCACGTAGAGAAAGCGTTGCATGGCATTCAGTAAAGTTTAAAATACTTTGAAATGTAAATCCAAGGTTCGGTAAAGTTAAAAGACTGACAGGTCGTCGGCCTCCCAAGGGAGGAAATCTCAAAGAGTAAGAGATCCCGGCTAGACCAGGCAGTTAAGCAGGGGCCTAGGCCCACAGTAACAAAAACAGAAAGACAGAAAGTAGTTATTAACGCACGTCTGCAAAGGGAACATATGCATACGTGCATTCCTACATTATGACACATTTTACAGTTTTACTAAGTTGCAACATGTTTGCATGTCTTTACTTGCTGGGCATTCGCTCATCAGCTCATCAGTTTACTCGTGTTGCAGGTAACACAGGTAAACGGCCAGCTATATAGTAGTTCTGTTTAATGAACTGGCGGACGCAAGGTGGTGGATATGTCATGGGTTCACAGAAGTGGTGTCTACTTCGCCCGCGTAGAAAAAATTCCGCTGCAGAAATATTGTAATGTAGAACAAAAGTTTATGTATTAAGTATTAAGAAAGAGATGGTACGGTGATAGTAAAGAGCATCGGACTATAATAAGTTAAGTTTCGGGGATTATTTCCGTATCCGAAATTACAAAGTATTAGCTAGATGTGTAACATTAATATAACAAAACAACATGCTAAGGAACATGTTGAGAACTCGGAGGTAAAAAGAAAAAAAAAATTCACTTGTGTATGTACGCAATACAACGCGGTGATAGTTAAGTAACGAATAGTGGATTAGACAATATTTCGGCCTACTAGTAGTAGTATAAGGTTGGTGACCCACCGCTAGGGCGGGAGGCGTCACATCCACCCCCGGCCCATTTTCAATTCCCTGAACTTATCTCGGGCCTCATTCCTATCTTCTACTTGCTAGGTCAAATCCATTACCTCTTGTAGGTTTATGGGCCTGTGCAATTTTACCTCGGCCCGTATGTCTTCCCTCAACCCATTGAGGAAGGCTCCCCTGAAAATCGGCTCCGGCACTCCTCTCAACACTACCGCCAGCGTCTCAAAAGAATCACGATACTCCGCCACCGTTCCCCCTTGCTTCAGCGACATCAGCCTCTCGGTTGGGTCCCCTTCTCGAGCTCGGCTAAAGTGATGCAGCAAGGCGGCCCGAAAGTCCCTCCAGCCAGCAAACGGTTCCTGAGTCTCCGCCCACTGGAACCACCTCAGGGCTCGCCCTTCTAAGCAAACGGACGCCGCCATAACCTTCTCATCCTCTTCTACATCATTGATCAAAAAATACCTCTCAGCTCTGAACAGCCAACCATACGGGTCCTCGCCATGGAAGATCGAGAGCTCCAGCTTCTTTCCCCGATGTTCTGCTCGGCGCCGCCGAACCGGCGACGCCGGCTGAATCTCCAGCCCTCGGTCTCTTTCACTTGTCGCTCGCCGGGATTCAAGGCTGCGCTCTTCCCCCAAGTCCTGTCCGAGGAGCGCCTCCATGTGTTGGGCAGCGTCCTGAACTCGGCCCACCCGATCTGTGAGGATCGTCATATCTTCCTGTAATCTCGGCACTGGATTAACCATCGCTCCAAGGAAGCGCACCGTCTCGTTGAGGTGCTCCAAGCATCACTCCACAATATTCTCACGATTCTCAGGTTGAGGTTCAATCGGTCGGTTCGCCATGGATCGTCCACTCTGATACCAAACTGGTAGGAACCTGAAATAAGTACCACAATCTAGCACTAAATGCAAGAATTATAGACTGAATAACTAGAAAAATGGGTTATGGCTCCTTTTATTAATGAATCTCTCTCATACAACCATTACAGAGAAAACTCTCTTTCTAGCTTAGGACAGACGTAAGAAAGAAAAGGAAAAGAATGTGGGATTTTGAGAACCCTCTACCTCCCAGACTGACCCAAGGTTCCAGCAAATTCCACACGCCTTTACCCCACCCCACATATTCTCTCCCTAACCAACTTCTCTAACATATTTTCCTAACATAATTCGCCCCCTCAGCACTGCCCTCCCTTGCCTTGATCCCATCACCTGCAATGCCCTTTTTACCCTTTCTAGAGTAGGTAAACTTAATAGGAGGCCTAGGCGGGATCCTATCAGCAACACTCTCTCTGGGCTAAAGTTATTAGAAGCAAATACGGGTTGCAACCTAACAACTGGGACTCTAATGGTGTTTCTAGAGGCACTCATAGGAACCCTTGGAAATTCTTTTCTCAGGGATTGGATTCTTTCATCAAGAGAGTCAAATGGAGACTAGGTGACGGTTCCGCATTAGGTTTTGGGAGGATGTATGGGTAAGTGATGTGCCTTTAGCTGTCACCTTTCCTAGGTTATATAATCTTGTGGGAGCTAGGGATGTCAAAATTAAGGAGGTTGCCGTAGTGGATGATATTTCTTCTCTTAATTGGAACTATAATTTCCGCATAAATTTAAATGACCATGAGTGCGAGCATTTAGCTTCCTTACTCTCAATTTTAGAAATGTTTCCTTGTAATCCACTGCAGATCATCGGGGTTGGTTGTGCGATCCACTAGGGTTCTCATGTAATTCATATTTTCATTCTTTAATCAAAATTTTAAATAGCCCTTCTTTTGAGCCTTTCAATTTCATTTGGAAATCTTGTGCTCCTTATAGGGTGAAGGTTTTTATTTGGTTATTTTACCATAGAAAATTGAATACTTTTGATTTGGTGCAAAGAAAACATCCCAATTTTGCATTATCTCCTAGCTGGTGTGTTTTATGTAAGGCAGATGAAAAAACAATGGATCACTTATTCCTTCATTATGACGTTGCTCGTTCTTTATGGTGCAAACTATTGAGAGCTGCTGGTTTAAGTTGCATCTTTCCTGCTCAAAGCAATACTATCTGTGCGGAACAATCTTTCGATTTTGGAAGTGGAAAGAAAGCTAAAGTGATTTGGAAGGCTGCTAAAATAGCTGTCATTTGGGTATTGTGGTTAGAACGTAATCAACAGATCTTTGAGGATAAGGAGTTGAGTTGTGAAGATCTTTTTGAAAAAGTTAGATTCTTGCCTTCTCTATGGGCATCTACTGACCATGCTTTTAAAGATTTTTCACTTTCTCTGACATTGCTAAGTTGGGAGGATGTCTTGGTTTAAATGTTTTGAGTTTTGTACCTGAGTGTTATTTTGGTTCTGTAAGTTTCTTATTTATAAAAAAAAAAAAAAAAAAAAAAAAAAAAAAAAAGAAGAAGAAGAAGCAACAGAAAGAGAAGTTTTATGACACTGACTTTTTTATGCGACACAATCTATCATGTGAGTTTGTCCTTTAGGAGAGTCATTGACTTGGAGGAAATAAAGCCCTAAGCACATCTCAGCATTGCCAATTGTCTTCCCTGAATCCAAGTTTTGAAATTCACAAGAGTTTTGAGAGAATTTAGTAACACAATTGAGTTCCCGTGTGAGTTTGCTAATAGATGGCAGATTGCAGTCTAAGTTTGGGACTAATAGGACTAAATTGAGAGTAGATTCTTCAAGATTATAACATAATCTGTACCAGTCACTTTTGAAAGTGATCCATCTGCTACCCTTGAAATTCTCATGATATGGACTATATGAATTAAAAATTTTAGCATCTCCTGTCATACGATCCGATGCTCCCGAGTCCACAATCCATGAACTTGGTTTCTCTCTTTTTACATTCACTTAGAAAATTACCTTTTTGTGCCAAGGATCCGGTTCCAATCACTATGGTGGCAGGGACTTGTTCAGATGTGCTAAACCTCTTTTGAAGGAACAATTCGTCTTTGCTGAAGAGACTGGTTTCAAATGGTCGTGCTGGGTTCTCACCAATTGAGACTAAATTTCCTCGACTTTTTAGGTCGTTAGATGGACGCGAAGGTTTCCAATCTGTTGGTCTTCTGCAATGATTGCACCAAGGTTGTCCTGTAATAGGAAGTTTGCCATCTGATCCTCCATTGTTGCCTGTAGCAGCAGCTTCTTGATTGGAGTTGACCTCGGTGGTCATTCCGTACTTTGTCATTTTAGGATTTAGGTTTCAAAGGAGGCTCTATACCATGTGGTTGTATGAAGGAATGAATTTTATTCTATACATTGAAGCCAAAGAGTACACGATTATATAATGAAGAGGCTGAAAACCTTACTCCACTAATCGGGGAACACAAATGTCAAACCTACCTAAAATACTCGCATTAAATGAGGAAACTAAATAAAAATGAGATTGGGTAATTTGCTACCCAAATCTCCTTATTCTAAGAAAATAAAACAGTAAACAAATCAGCTAACACATCTCTGAAAATCTGGGAAATAATCAAAGAATTTCCACAAATTCCAAAAGCACGTGAAGAGAAGGAAACTAAATATGCAGATCTCAAGTGCTTGCTAGGTTTCCGAACATTTACTTGTAGCCACGAGATGGTTAATTTTCTCAAGTGCTTGCTAGGTTTCAATTCAACTCGTGATGTAACATAAAAATATTGTGTAATAAGTCATGATGGTGGCTATGCTAGCTACTAGATAATTAGGGCGTTGATACTTTACTGTATAAATTGACAGCACATACTTGGCTTCTATTTTTCATGTGTTTTCTTTGTTATTTCTATAATTGTGACGTCAAAATATGTATTTAAGACATTTGTTTTCTTTCTATTGCAGGGTCGATTCCTCCATCACGTCGCAGGTCTCTCTTTATCTTGGCAACTTCAATGATTCTCTTTTCACTAAAAGCATACAATATAGTTTCCCTTGTTCATGTTGCCAAAGCAGCAATTAGAGATAAAATGGTATGTTATTTATTGCCTGTAACAGTTACGCTTGCATGGTTTTCATGGTTTACCTTGGAAGTCATTTTTTTTATAAGAAACTGGAAATTTATTAAATAAACAGAAAAAAAATACAAAAGGAAGATGGATGAGCTATCCACCCAAAAGAGAAAAGAACTAGAAGTACAAGACACAACAAGAAAACTGAACACCCTACAATAACTAACAAACACCAAATTACATCAAAATATCCTCCCAATAATGAAATCAAGGAATGAGGAAAATCCTTAAAGGAAGAATCTGTCGATGCCCACAAAGAAGCCAAAAAGTTTGCCTTCTCAAACAAATCTTCTTTAGACATCTTCTCTTCAAAAATTCTCTGGTTTCTTTCCAATCAGAGCTCCTAGGAGATAGCAGTGCTCATCGCCTTCCAAACCACTCGAGCTTTCCTTCCCCTTCTAAAACCAGCAGGTTTCTCCACCATAACGTCACTACACCGAGCAGGGGCCGCCCAAATAAGATCAGCAGCTCTAAACAATTTGCGCGCGCCTGAGGTATTGAGAAATAAATCGTCTGTAGTCTCATTATTTTCCTTGCACAAAATTCAATTAGGAGAAAGTGCGAGATGACGATGCCTTGGAAGTCATTTAATAAGCTCAAAAGTTTTTGCATGAGAAAGAGCTACTCTATTGCTTATGACGCAACTGATTGGCTAAATTAATTAACACTGCACTTGAGAGACAATATTTTGTTTGGAATTGGGGCAGCAGTGCTTTCATTTCCTGTAACTTGTAGTAATTAAACATCCCCAGTGCCATCTCAATTATGTTCTTAGTACTATTTGTGTTCTTTTATCAGGTTGATCCATTCTTACATTTAGTCGAAGATCGCGAGTTGCAGGCTGTCAACTGTGGATCTAAGGCAAATGCTTATGGATCTAAAGAAGATGATGGCTTGGCCAGGAAGTCGCTTTCAGAAATACAAATTACTGAAGATCAAACAAGGGAATTCTTTGCTTCTGAAATAGTAAAGAGCGTAGAAGACTTGTCAGATGTAAAGTTTCTACATGATAGTTTCCCGCCTTTCTGACTCCTTTAATAGTCAATTAATAAGCTCTTTGGAAATTTGAAATCTCAAGCAGAAAACAGTCTTACTTTTGAGTATTGTTGATTCTGTATTTGTTAACATTCAGTGGTCTCCTTTTGCAGTCCGAGTCATCGACTACAAGACAGAAACTTCTCATTGACTTCATTCCTGATGATGTTTGTCCCCTTGGGTCCCAGTTCTTGGATACTCCCGAAAAATTATATCAGGTTGATTTGAAAAGTAGTACATCTAAGGAGGTAATTCCTTCTCAACACTCAATAGTTTCTAATTCCTCCATTAATGCTTGGGAGAAAACTAAAAATCTTTTGTCAATATGCAGGCTGCTCCACTTTTTTCAATAGATAAGGATTCTTTTGCATATTCGTTTGATAGTCACAAAAATCATTCAGAATTTGCCATGGAAACTCCCAGTCTTTTGAGTGTGAACCAACTTTTGGAATCAGTATGTTAGCCAGCACCATCTCTTAGTTTAAATTGCGTTTGTAATACAAAGGATTTTAATTGTTTAATCATCAAGCTTGTTCCAGGGCGAGAATGCTCTTTGTTGCAACATTGTGATAACAGGCTTTTGTGTCTGCAGGTTTCTGAAACTACGCATTAAGTTGGAAGGGTTTCAGTCTCGACTGGACCTGACGTGCCTTACAAGGAAATGGCCCTGCACTGTGAAGCACTCCTTATGGGAAAGCAAAAGAAGATGTCTGGTTTAATAAGTGGCCATCAAAGACAAGAATGTTTGACGGACTTCTCATATCATAATCAAAATGATGAATCGAAAGCAATAATCTCCGCTTCCTATGTTGATGTTGGTTACCTTGAGGTACTACCCGCTCACACTTATATTCGTTCATGCGCATATCCACACATATGATTGTTATGTCCCTTAGAGTAGCATCATTGATGTCCTTTCAGCAGGCAGATATGATACAATTGATCTTAAAAACTCGCAATTTTTGGCTGTTGTGGTTATTGAAATCTTGCTTGATTTATATTATCTATGGGCTCTTGTAAAACTTTTGTGAACTTAAATGCAAATGCAGGTTAATAACTTCACCACCAATGCATGCAAACCTTCGGTTGGTCCTGCTCTTATGTTGTGCGCAACAGAATACCAGCATCATCCTCAGTTCTTCAAACTACCGGCATCAAGTCCGTATGATAACTTCCTAAAAGCAGCTGGTTGCTAAAAGAGTCCTTACTAGTGTGAAAATATGTATCTTGATTGATAGGAACTAGGCAGGAATCTGTCGGTAATCTAGCCACCCGTGGATTCTTCCAGCCTCAAAGACTCGCCAGATTTGTCGTAGAAACTATTCACATTTTTACTCATCTCCTTAGCTCCGCGTAAGAGACCGTCGCAGATCAAAGATCAGCTGAGTTTTTTGCTTTCCCTTTCTCTGGCTCCAATTCTTTCCATTCCCCCCCTTTTTTAAACACTATGAAAAGGAGTGCAAAGGAGTTGTTTCTACCATGTCTCCTTCTCACTCATCTTTAGGTTCTGTTGTGCTTCGGAGCTTCCATTGTCATTCGATCCGTTGATTATATAAAATTGTATTTATTTGTAGTTCCAGTGTTGTTGTGATGGTGAATGTAAAACATGAGAGTTGAATTGATCACACAATCAATGAATCTCTTGATTCTTCTATATAGCAGAGATGACTCTTCTTTATCACTAAAGAGCAATATCTCTAATGTTGCGTAATCGATTTATTATTGTTATTTTCCATTTTTAAGGGAAACGTCCCATTGTTGCTTTTATCAAATTGGGAACTTTTTCTTGTGGGATAAAACACTGCGATTTATTTGTCCATTAGTTGGGAAAAAAAAAAAAGAGAAAAATAGTTGGACTTTTCTGATGGAATTGGTTGTGAGTCATGTTTCCCATGGTAGAAATTTGTACGTAGATTGATGTTTTTGATGCCTTTTCATACTTTGAAATATATTTTCCCATAGGAAAAAGAAAATGATTCATTTCCCTTGTGAAGCAAAATGATTCATGCCTCTTGTGAAGCATCGGCCACAATTGTGTGGGTACATGAGGGAATATTTGCACAATCTCTTGGAGTTGCTGGAAATAAATTAGTCTAACCAATAAAACATAAATATTAGAGTATCTCTAATACAATACCCTAATGTGAAAATGACAAATAACATTTTATATGTAATGTTAGAACATCTACGATGTAATGCCAAATGAGTGTGTCAATGTCAAATTTCAGTATTTGAGTAGGAAACATTGTTCAATGTGATGTCATTCTTAGTGACAAATTTGACATACTTGGTAAGGAATTTAACACGAGATATAACACTTGCCAAATTTTGACATTTGAGTTTTATTGGTTTTATATATTTATCTTTTCGTTTAATAATAACAGTATAGATATTTTTAAATTATTTAAAATTTAAAAATTAAAAATTTTATCGCATTGGCGCAAATAGAAAAATAACATACTGAGTATGCTATTTTCACACATAGGTGTTGGAGATGGTCTTATTTTCAGTAATAAATTTGACATGCTATACTTAATATCAAAATTATCACCAAGTATAGTATATGTCAAATCTTAGCATTTAATTATTATTGGCCTTTTCATTTTATCATTACAATATTGTTATTTTTAAATTATTTAAAAATTATAAACTTACTTTTATAAATTACAAAGCTTCATAATTAATAGTTATACAAAAAAAAAAGCGCTAAACTTCTCACGTTACGATTTTAACAAAAAAAATAACACATTATTTATACGTGGTACATAATTTAGAAGTATTTTAGTAACCCCATTATCTTTAAATCAAATTTAAATTTAAGAGTATGTTTCACTACTCAAGTCTTAACTTGAGTTGTGTATATGAGAGAAAAATACTATAGTAAAAAAATTGAATTTAAATTTTTATGAGAGAAGATGTGAAGTAATAGAACTTGAGTTGTAAAATGAACATGACCTAAAAGTTTATTTAATTTAAGAATCTAAATGCTAAGGAACATTAAATAGACTAAAAAATCAAAAATAAAAAAAATCTTTCGCTCATCAAAGGAAAGGCCTTGGCGACGACTCCTTCGCGATCTTCTCTCTTAAGGTAATCTAGAGTTTCTGATTTCCTTCTCATTGCAATTTTCTTTTCAATCACTATATTTTGAGTTTAATCATTCAGAGGATGTTTGGTTTATATACTATTCAGAATCATGATTCATAACTATTCTCGTTTTACGTGTATTTTTTATGAGAGAAAAACACTGTAGAGAACCATAAATCATGATTCAGAATCAGGGACGAATATAGGAAACAAACGTCCCCTGAATAAAAGTGTCGATTGTGATCTTGGGTTTCTGTGGGGCTGATTGATTTGAAAGCTCTTAGGGTGCGTTTGGTAGATGGATCCAGAATCATGATTCTGGATCCTGGTTGAGAATCAGTGTTCGTTTATAGTAATTCTAAATCATGATTCAGAATCAGTGTTTGGTTTGGATGATTCTAAATCATAATTCAGAATTTGATGTGATGTTTTAAACTAGCTCAAATCATGATTCTAAAACCACCCCCTCTTGATTCAAGGTGATTCAAACTCATGATTTTAGAATCATGATTTGAACCCAAAATCATAAATTATGGTTCTAATTCTATAATCATGATCAAAATCACCCTAATTTAAAACCTTATACCAAACGAATCATAAATGGTCTATTTACAAGGACTGAAATACATTTGTGTAGTTACATTATTATAATGTGATTTTTTGCTACTTGTGAAATATTATAATGGTGTGTTACTGAATAATTTTTTTTAAAAAAATCACTTTCTATCAATGACGGACCGTGGATTTATTTATTAATAATGAACTCGATAAAATTGATTTTCAGTCCATCATTGGTCAACAATTTGTACACAAACCGTCTCCTTGGCAATCTTACTAAGCAAGTAAGATAGTTAAGCTGGCAAAACGATGTTTCTTGATCTACTGGGAAAACTAAGCTACAAACCAAGTCAAAAAGGTCACTTTTGCTGATTATAGAGAGCACCTTCGCAGTCAAGACTGTAGTATTAGATTTCCAGGTTATGTAGCTGTCAGTTAGCGGCTTCATCAACTGAAAAATTGCTCGGTGCAGGCGAGCCGACAAAGCGGGTGTTGGTCGAAAGGAAAGACTTCTCATCAAACTCAGCAACATCTGCTCCATTGCCTCTCTCCATATTTAGCTTTTGTATTAAACATTTAATTGATTCCACAACTTCAGACATTGGTGGTCTGAACTCCTTCACAGGCTGTTCAAGTTTCAGTAACACAGAGCGGTTAACGTTCGCTTATGGATGTTGTGTTCATTGTAACCAAAAACAACTTCCAAAATACTTAGAATAACCACAATAAAGATGAGAATCCGGTTGATGCTAAAACTGTTCTACCTGTATGCAGAGGGAAATAATGTCAGTGAAACGGGAGAGAATCCTGACAGAAAATGTCCTTCTAATGCCTGGATCGACCATCTGTTCCAAACTCTCGCTGTCGTGAAGCCGAGATGAAGCCCATTTAACCAGACATTGCTCTTCCCTTGCTCTTAAACTGTGTCAAAACATAGTGACAGTGAAGATAACAACTTAAGGATTTTGCTGAGAACTAAAAGACAATAGGCCAGAAGCGTACTTGTCGAAAGGTTTTCTTCCTGTTAATAGCTCCAAAAGCAACACTCCAAAGGCGTAGATGTCGCTCTTTCGATTATCAACTCCCGATTGACCATGTTCTGGCGCGATGTAGCCTGTGTCTCCAATAGCGATTTCGGATGCCTGTTTGTATCAGCAATCAACTATAATTAATTCTTACTCCATTTTGTCTATGACCAACGAGCATCATCTTGTCCGATTTTAGGAAAATTTAACCTAAAATCATAAACTATACATAAACTGTATAATCTGTGACAATAAAGGAAATCTAAGAAAACAAGGTCTATAATTTAGTTACAGACTGGATATTACTGTCAAAGTGTGTACCTTGATTTTGACTGTATTGCTAGTAAGTGGCTTCAAAATAGCAAGCCCACAGTCGCATACACGAGGCCTGAGTTCTTCATCAAGTAAGATATTAGCAGCTTTCAGGTTGCAGTGAGCAAGAGGAGGCGAGAACGTGGAGTGCAAATAGCTGATGTCATAGTTTTCGAAACAATAAAACAATCAAAAAACACTAAGGTGAATAAATAGACAATAGCAAAAACTAACAATTTTTCATTCAATGAGAACATGCTTACTCCAAAGCCTGAGCAACACCAAGTGCTATCTGGAGCCGGAGGCCCCAGGACAGAGACTTGTATTCGCTGCTGTGCAAAGCGACATCAAGAGACAAACTTCTGACATACTCGTATACCAGGAGATGTTGTCCATGCTCTACACAATAGCCAATAAGCTGTACAATATTTGGGTGCTTCAAACGTGAAACAGTCCAAACAACGTCCAAAAACTGCTCTTCCTCTTTGAAAGACAGCGTAACGGTGTTGATGTTCTTCACTGCCAAAACCTGAACAACATAGGAGAATTCTTATGACCTTTATCAGATTTTCTAATCATTCGTGGAAATAATATATGTATGAGAAAGGTCCAGTTTTATACTTGGCCATCTGGAAACTCAGCTTTGTAAACGGAGCCTAGAGATCCTTCACCAATAAGATTTGGTTCACTAAAGCTGCTTGTAGCAGATTGAAGATCTGCTATAGTGTAGACTTTTGCTTTCATTGGGAACCCGTACTTCCTGGCGAAACTTGTTCTTCTGGACGTCTTCTCAACTCTGCTATGGTAAATGGGAGGCATCCTCTTTGGACCGAGAATGGGTGACCTGAAAGTCAAGACTTTCGGGCTTCGTTCTGTTGTGGTAGGAGAACTACCTAGAGATACAATCAAGAAATATTGAAACGACACATGATAATGAAGAGGTGGAAAAAGAAACTATTCTTAAATAAAACATGCGTGATTAAGGCCCATTTTCTTGTCCCGTCATCAAGTTTATCTTAAAACTAAGAAGGCTTGGCTGATGCGAAGAAGAGACTGTAGACAAGAAAGTTCATCTATTTCTAATAACCAGACACTCGGGACATTATACTATCATGGTGTAAAAGACGTTAATGTTCTTTGGATGCAGGGGACTATTAACAGTCTTCAGCTATAATTTGGAGAAGGTTAGTTCTTAAAAATAATAGTCTTGTAGGAAATCAGAAGATTTTATCTTTTCAGTTTTTGAATTAAAGAGCCAAAACTAAGAATCAGAAGATTTTATCTTTTCAGTTTTTGAATTAAAGAGCCAAATCCCTTACTTTGGGATTAGGATCCTAGGAGATAGGGAATTCCGGTTTTTCTAGATAAACACCGGATCTAGATAGATTTAGATAAGATAAGAGCTTATTTGAATTTCTATGAGTTGTCAAGGGTACTTGGTATCCTATAAATTAGGTTTACGTTACACTAATAATAATAAGAGAAAAAAGGAAGTTTTTCCCTTCAAAACCTACATGGTATCAGAGCCTTAGGGTTCTAATCTTAGGGCAGACTGGCAAAAACAGCCATGACAGGCGAACACAGAGCCCAAACCTCATCTGAGGTAACCTCTGAAAACAGCCTAGATAGCTCCCCTGTTACCGGTGTTGACAGTATAACAACCGGTACATCCCTACAGATTTCCATTCCAAAATTTAATGGAAAAAACTACCTTGAGTGGTCCCAATCGGTGAAGCTTGTGCTTGATGGCAGAGGAAAATTAGGGTTTCTTACCTGGGAAGAAAAACAACCCCAGGAGAAAGATTCTGGCTTTAAAAGATGGAGGTCAGAAAATTCTTTGGTGACAGCATGGTTACTAAACACCATGGAAACATCAATTGCAAAACCCAACATGTTCCTACCAACCGCCAAGGCTGTGTGGGACTCAATTCGGCAGACCTACTCTGATTTGGAAAATTCTTCACAGATCTTTGAATTGAAATCAAAACTGTGGAAATCCAAACAAGGAGACCGTGAGATCACAGTATACTACAATGAGATGGTAGCCCTTTGGCAGGAATTGGATCGATGCTATGATGATGAATGGGAGAATCCGAATGATTGTGCAAGGTATATGAAGAATGAAGAGAATAATCGTGTCTACGTGTTTCTTGCTGGAGTTAATCGAAGTCTAGATGAGGTAAAGGGAAGGATTCTTGGTCGAAAACCCCTGCCCTCTATCCGAGAAGTTTTTTCAGAAATACGACAAGAAGAAAATAGGAGAAGAATCATGTTGAACAGCACAGCACCAACTCCAGAACCTGAGAATTCCGCTCTAGTCTCCCGCAACTCAGGAGGATCCGACATAGAAGGTGAACGGAAAAAAACGCCCGTGGTGTGATCATTGTCGGAAACCATGGCACACTAAGGAGACATGCTGAAAACTTCATGGAAAACCAGCAAATCTCAAGAAAAAACCAGAGGGGAATGGCAGGGCGTTCAAGACTACTACGGAAGACTCTCAAGAGCAGTCCACTGACTCGGAAGTGTTACCTTTCACTAAGGAACAATTAGAACATCTATATAAACTCTTTAAATCTCCACAATTTACTGTCAATCCTTCATGCTCACTTGCAACCCAAGGTAATTCGTATGTCACAGCCCTTTCTAGTCTAGGTTCTTTCTCTTCTAGTCCATGGATTATAGACTCTGGAGCAACAGATCATATGACAAACTGCTCACATCTCTTCTCGTCCTATAGTCCTTGTGCAGGAAACAGGAAAATTAAAATTGCTGATGGATCTTTTTCGGCAATAGCCGGGATTGGTTCAATCAAAGTTTCCTCTCTCGTAACTCTTAATAATGTGCTTCATGTCCCAAAATTGTATGTAACCTCTTATCTATTAGTAAGATAGCACAAGATCTTAAGTGTCAAGCTAATTTTTATCCAACTCATTGTGAGTTTCAGGAACTAGCCTCGGGGAGGATGATTGGCAATGCTAGGGAAAATGGAGGACTCTACTTTTTTGAAGAAGGACCCACTCCGAGTAAACCAGTCCAAAGTTCATGTTTTGAAGCTATGTCTCTTTCTAGGAATCATGAAATTATGTTATGGCATTATAGACTTGGTCATCCAAGCTTTTATTATTTAAAACGTTTGTTTCCATCTTTATTTCTCAATAAGAATCCTTCTTCATTTCAGTGTGAAATTTGTATTTTTGCAAAACAACATCGATCTACTTACTCTCCACAACCATACAAACCCACTAAACCTTTTTCCCTAATCCATAGTGATGTTTGGGGCCCCTCATGAACTTCTACTCTTTTCGGGAAAAGATGGTTTGTCACATTTATAGATGACCACACTAGAGTAAGTTGGGTTTATTTGTTGAAAGAAAAAACAGAAGTTGAAGGAGTTTTCAAAAACTTTTACACTATGGTACAAACTCAATTTAATGGAAATATTCAAGTCTTTAGAAGTGATAATGGAAAGGAGTTTTTTAATAGTGTTTTGGGGAATTTTTTTTACTGAAAAGGGGATTATTCACCAAAGTTCATGTAATGACACCCCTCAACAAAATGGAGTAGCTAAGAGAAAAAATAAACACCTTCTAGAAGTTGCAAGAGCCTTACTTTTCACACATAATGTTCCAAAATATCTTTGGGGTGATGCCATTCTCACAGCTACCTATCTCATAATCGGATGCCCTCAAAAATTCTAGATTTTCAAACTCCTTTGCAAATCTTCTCAAAAACCTTTCCATTCTCTAGGGTCTTATCAGACTTGCCTATTAAACACTTTGGATGCATTGTTTTTGTTCACAACACTGATCAAAACCGAAGTAAACTAGATCCTAGAGCCAAAAAATGTGTCTTTGTAGGCTATGCTCCAACAAAAAAGGGATATAAATGCTATGACCCTATTTCGAAAAAATTGTTTGTCTCTATGGATGTCACTTTCTTTGAAACACAACCGTTTTTCAAGTCTCCTCTTCAGGGGGAGAAAAATAGTGAAGATCCAACTTGGGATAAAATAGAACACTTGGTGACTGAAGTTCCTTTCCAGCCTGAACAGAATTTGATTTCAGAATCTGGTTCTAAACAGTCACCAACAAACTCGGTTTTAACTCAAAACCAGGAAGACCAAAGTCTCATTCCAGCAGAAAATAATGGTCCTTTAGAAGGAGATGCAAATAAAAGGAAATTTGGACTGGTTTACTCCCAAAAGAACTTGACTCATGGAAGGGAGTCTGAAATTTTCCAGCAAAGCTGAAACTCCAACCCGAGGCAGGACCAAAATCTTGTGAATGCCTCTTCTCCCATCCAAGATTATCCAGGTATCTCTCCTCCCTCAAACTCCATTCCCGGAGAAACAACTCTCAATAACCTCCCAATTGCTGTCCGAAAAGGGGTTAGATCATGTACTAAGTATCCAATGTCCAAATTTGTGTCCTATGAAAAATTGTCCCCAATGTTTTCTTCCTTCACTACTCAACTCTCACTTGTGGAAATTCCAAAGAATGTTCAAGATGCTTTACAGGTCCCTGAGTGGAAGGAGGCAGTTCTAGAGGAAATGAGGGCTCTCAAGAAGAACAATACTTGGAGGATGGTTGACCTACCGAAGGATAAGAAGACTGTGAGCTGCAAATTGGTGTTCACAGTAAAATACAAGTCAGATGGATCTCTGGAAAGATATAAGGCTCGTTTGGTTGCAAAGGGCTTCACTCAAACATATGGAATCGACTACATGGAAACTTTTGCTCCAGTAGCAAAACTTAATACTGTTAGAGTACTTCTCTCATTGGCAGCAAACCTGGATTGGCCACTACAGCAACTAGATGTCAAGAATGCTTTTTTGAATGGTGATTTGGAAGAAGAGGTGTACATGGATGCCCCACCAGGTTTTGACAGAGAGTTTGGCTCTAAGGTGTGCAGATTGATGAAGTCACTATATGGTTTGAAGCAGTCACCGAGGGTGTGGTTTGAGAAATTTACTTGCTCAGTAAAAAGGCAGGGTTATACACAGGCTCAAACGGATCACACAATGTTCTTCAAGCACTCACCAAGCAGAAGAATTACCATCCTAATTGTCTATGTTGATGACATTATCTTGACAGGGGATGACCCGGTAGAGATGCACAGCTTAAAAAAGAATTTAGCTACAGAATTTGAGATCAAAGACTTGGGCTCCCTCAAATATTTCCTTGGGATGGAGGTGGCAAGGTCAAAGAAAGGAATTGTTATAAGTCAACGGAAGTATGTGTTAGACCTACTGAATGAGACAAGTATGAGTGGATGTAAACCGGTAGATACACCGGTGGACCCCAATGTTAAGCTCAACAACAGTGGGGAAGGAGATCCAGTGGACACAACAAGATATCAAAAGTTAGTAGGTAAACTAATCTACTTATCTCATACGAGACCAGACATAGCATTCTAAAATACTTGAAGAATTCTCCTGGGAGAGGTCTAATTTTTAGAAAGAACACTCAACGAGGGATTGAAATCTACACTGATGCAGACTGGGCTGGATCCTCCACAGATAGGAGATCAACAACAGGATATTGTTCCTATGTATGGGGTAATTTAGTTACTTGGAGGAGTAAGAAGCAAAGTGTAGTAGCAAGGAGCAGTGCCAAGGCAGAGTATAGAGCAATGGCTAATGGTGTGTGTGAACTACTGTGGTTACAACGGGTGTTGAATGAATTAAAGTTGCTGATAGAAGCTCCTATGAAGTTATACTGTGACAACAAAGCTGCAATCAGCATTGCCAACAACCCTGTGCAACATGATAGAACCAAACATGTTGAAGTTGATCGGCATTTCATCAAGGAAAAGCTCGAAGGAGGTTTGATCTGCATGCCATTCGTTCCAACAGTACAACAAACAGCAGATATCTTCACGAAGGGATTGTTCAAGTCGACTTTTGATTTTTTTGTTAGCAAGTTAGGTTTGCATGATATCTATGCACCAACTTGAGGGGGAGTGTAGGAAATCAGAAGATTTTATCTTTTCAGTTTTTGAATTAAAGAGCCAAATCCCTTAGTTTGGGATTAGGATCCTAGGAGATAGGGAATTCCGGTTTTTCTAGATAAACACCGGATCTAGATAGATTTAGATAAGATAAGAGCTTATTTGAATTTCTATGAGTTGTCAAGGGTACTTGGTATCCTATAACTTAGGTTTACGTTACACTAATAATAATAAGAAAAAAAAGGAAGTTTTTCCATTCAAAACCTACAAGTCTATATAAGATCTTCAGAAAAATCCTGTGAACTTCAATTCAAGGAGGATGTACACTTTGCTTAAACATCAACCTTTAGCCTAATACAGATGTAATTGCCCAGTGCAAAATCAGAAAAGAGATTACCTCTGGCTGTACTGATTGGAAGAGACTGCATTGGGATGTTGTTGCAACCCAAGTTTTGAAGCTTTCGTGTGCGGTAGTGATGGAGACGAACGGAAATATAGATTGCAACACATGAAACCAGTAGAGTTCCTCCACCAACTGTAAAAGCTATTCCTCCAGGACCCATTTTTTTCTTCTTGGAGTCATATCTTTCAATAACAGGATTGCTCTCAATCGCACTTGACTGTGTTCTTGGGGGGCTTCTGATATTCTGTTCAATGGGCACTGTTTCTAGAGGGAAATCCCAGGGTGGCGAATTACCTGCATGAAACTTGTTCCCTCCAATCCTAATAATAGTAGAAGAGGAAAAGTAGTCAATCTAAGGAGTCTTGAATTTTGATTGTGTAATTCATTTAAGCAAAGAAGAGATAGCAAGAAGAGATTTCTCCTTACCATAGGTTTGGAATGGACTGAAAATGTTTAGGAATGATGCCACTGAAATAATTGTTCTGGATGTTCCGGACAACATATATACATATATATATATATATATATTATCAAGCAATCAAAGGACGGATAAAAAAGATGCCACAAAAGAAGCTAAGGAGAACCCTTACAAGTCAATTAGTGGAAGCTCAGATAGATATGTGACTGATCCAGTGAAATTGTTATTCTGCAAATATCTGCACAGGACATTCGCATTCACATAACACGTGATCATGATTCCAGGAAGATAGATATATGACAAAAGAGACACATAAGCAGGTAGGTAAAACTCACAATCCAGTAAGATTTTTCAGGGATCCAAACGAACTCGGTAAATCTCCAGCAAAATTGTTATAGGACAAGTCCCTGGAGTAAAAAAAAAAAAATGCCATGACACTTGATACTGCAGTTCCAATACTATCACTCTTACAAATTATAGTCTGAGATTGAATCAGTATAAATGCAGTGTTGCCAAGAAGCTGCAATTCACTTAAGTGGAGTAAATCTAACCAAAATTCTTCAGAGGAGTGATTGTAGTTTTGCTTGGTATGGCTCTCCATTAGCTCGTGTTTGTTTTAACTGACAAACCTAAATCTAAAGAGTCTAGGCATACTTAACAACTTAGAAATTATCTTTTGATATTTCAAAATTAGCACAAACACTGAAAAGATGTTCTGATCCATATAAGACGAATACAAATTATCATCATAATGATTAAGAAATCAGTAAACTTGTCGTGTTTCTAAACGATCTAAATAAAGTTCTTTCATCACTGGAAATGCGGGTTGCGGTGGACTTAACTTACATGTATCTTGAGTCTGGTATTTAAGAGGGTAGCCTACTAAAAAAGACTAGAAAGTTTTGTCAACTATTGGCTTGTTTATACTTTATGGCACTTATAATTTTGTCCTCTTCAAAGTGCAAATGAAAAATATAAAAACTAGGTGAAACAAGGAAAGAACATACATCTCTCTAAGATTCCCCATGCCAGTAAACAGATTGCCAATATATCCCGATAAAGAATTGTGGCTTAAGTTCCTGTATGAGAACAATTATAAGTTACAAGACTGTTAAACACAGAGAGAGAGAGAGAGAGAGAGAGAGTAATAGGTTGCTATTAGAGAAACTCACAAATGTCGGAGATGTTTCATGTTAGACAAAGAGTCGGGAATACTATGAGTCAAGTTATTGCACGCCAAGTTTCTACATCATGAAAAGGAAAAGATTTTAGTTAGAACTAGAGAATGTATTTGGATGACAATAGTGTATAATACAGAGTTAAAGCATGTTATTAAACTTTACATATGAGTGGCATTGGGGGGTAATCCATCTGGAATTGGACCCCAAATGTTGTTGAAGCTAAGGTCCCTGCAAAAAGGAATCCAAGTCATATAATAAATATTACAAAACAAGATTGAGCAAATAGCAGATTCACTTACATCTGCTTCAAGTTATGGAGATTTGAGAGGTGGTGTCCGAGATTTCCGGTCAGGTTCAATCCACGAAGTCTACTGCAGGAAAAAAAAAAATTTGAAGAGATATATTTTGGCACACAAGTTATATTTCCGAGGCCCCAAAAAAAAAGGGTAAAGAGATATGTTGGTTACAGGTATATAACAGATGAGCCAAAACATGACACTCCCATCCATGATTCCTCACAAGGATCTCCACTCTCCATTCTCCACCCCTTTAAGGGTGGAAAATTTAGGTTCCAATATAGATCCTGAAGAGCTATGACTGCATAGTCAAATAAACAAGCTTAGTGGGAAGCTGTAACATTCATAAAGAAAACACTTAGGCCTCATTCATTTTGCTCGTTGAGTTGAGAATTTGAGTTAAAAAGTGAATTTATGTGAGAGAAAATACTATAGCAGAAAAGGCTGAATTTGAATTTTTTTGTGAGAGATAGCAATTTGAGTTGTGATTCGAAACGAAGCCTTAATCATACTGAAATGGTGATTTCTGATTACATAAAAACATTGGTTATGAATCTTGTTTAACATTCTTAATCAAGTTAGGTTGATCCTTGGTGCTAGTAGATATTACTGGCAAAGCAAAGCCCCCACTATCTAAAACGAAAGTCCTCCCTGAAACTATAAGGAAAACGACATTTATGTACAAAAAAAAAAAACGACTTTAAATTGAAAACGGCATAATTGAAGAAACCACATTAATTTGAAAAAAAAAAAAATCGCATGAAAGTGAAAATAATTTCAATTCAGAAGCGACATCCATCTTCAAGACAAACATAGGTTCCCAAAACGGCGTTAAAGTGGAAACAACATTAAAGTGAAACAACATAAATTTGAAATACATACATCATAAATTTGAAAGATGGCATTAACATCATTCAACTGAGAAGACATTAAAAAGTTAAAACACATCATGTGTTTAAAAAACGATATAAATCCTAAGAACAACTCTTGTTACAAACGTAGTAAGAACACGTTAAATTAGAAAACGAAAGTTTCCAATATCAGATATGACGTTGGGACGACACTGGTTTATAAATACGACACTGATCCTAAAAACGATATTGAATTGGTTTATAACAATAATCTTGAAAACCACATAACTTGGAAAATCACATTAGTTTTATAAACGATTCAACTTGAAAAACCAAATCAAATCTAAAAAACATTAGTCGTAAGAACAATCCTCATAGAACTCCTATTAATAAAAAAATAAAATAAATAAATAAAAACCACTCTAAAAAAAGATAGTTGAAAATCTTGATACTTACCTCCAAAAGATTATTATTTAAAATAAAAATAAAAATAAAAAAGAAAGAAAGAAATAGACGACCAAATATGTGGCAGCGTTTTCAGAGGAAATAATTAGTGCGGAAAAAAAAAAAAAAAAGGTTCCGTCCTTTTCTGTTTGGTGACTGAGAAAAACTGATTACACATTATTCAAAACTTAAAGGTTCATCAGACTTTTCGTTCAAAACATTGCAAATATTTTTCTCTCTCGTTCTCTTGCACCTTCTCAGCAACCAAACAGAGTATAACGCGGCAAACACACGGAAGAGTTCAAGAAACAAGAAAGAAATCAAATCTATCGGAGTTACCGTCTTGTACATCGGTAAACGCCCAAGTTTGCGAAGCCGGAATTGCCAAGAAGATCATAACACTCAACCATGCACAAATCCCGATCCGTTTTCCCATTTTCTCGAGAATCAAACAGCTTATTCAGCTCCTTATTCTCTCTGCGAAAGACCGAGAAACACGTTAGACAATCAGTCTTGCGCTCACTTCCCGAGGAAAGAAAAAAATGCGAGAGAACGAACAAGAGAAAAGAAAGAAGAAAAGTTTAGCAAGATCCTACTATATATTTTCTCTCACTTTCCTGCCTTTTCTCGGAAAACAAACAAAAGAAAAGCTTTAATTCATCGAAAGTGCGTCATTAATAACGAGATTAAATGCTTAAAAGAGCAAAATTAGGATCTAAATCGTACATGGAATGAAGTAATTCTCTAGAGAGAGAGAGAGAGAGAGAGATTGCAGTGAAGAGAGGGTTTGGAATGTGTGCTTTGGACGTCTTTCAGAGAATACCGGCGAGAGAGAGAGAGATGGCGGTGCCGATATTACAAGTACAAGAAAATTCGTTGCTGACGTGGACTCCACGTCAGCAAAAACCGTTAGTAGTTAAGAGCGGGAGATTGGTAGCTCCCAATCGAGTGCTCTTAGGTACACGGTATACCGTTTTAGATTATGATGTGTCCGAATATCATTGGTTGTGGCGAAACCAACGGGCTTAAATGGGCCGTTTGTAAGGAAGCTCAAAGCCCAATCTTGGCCCATTGAACATTCCTTCTTCCTCCTTTGCATCTCTGCGTTGCTTGCTTCCTTCCTCTGTTCTGAAGCTCTCAGCTATGGCGGAATTTGCTGAAAAGCAGACCACCACCAATGGAGAACAAGTCGAAGATGAAGATTACATGGGAGACCTCTCTCAGTTTCTTCCTCCAGAATCCGAAAATCCTCCGAAATCTCTATCCAAAAAGGTAAATCAATCAACTTGTTCGGTTCCATAGAAAATGCCTAGAAAATTACTTAATTTTCCGCCGAGTTTTCCGATTTTCTCTTTGAATATTCGCAAACCGGAAGTAATTCGACTTTACAGACTTCAAGAAACGAAACCCTAGCGGCTCAACCATCGAAGAAGAGTAAGAAAGCAAATGCGTTAAACTGGCAAGAACACCGAAAGCTAGAGAGAGCGCGAAAGCAGGTCGACGAGGACGAGCAAACCCTAGCGAAAACAGAGGCTCCGATTCCGCAATCGAACATAGGGTTCAAGCTGCTGAAGCAAATGGGATACACGCCGGGGTCGGCCCTGGGGAGGGAGGGCTCGGGGAGGGCGGAGCCGCTGGGGCTGGAGATCCGGCGGTCTAGGGCGGGGATAGGGCGGGAGGATCCGGAGAAGGAGAAGAGGAAGATAGAAGCGGCGAAGGCCGAGATGAAGAGGAAGAGAGACGAGGTGGAGGCGGAGATAAGGAGGGGGAATGAGAAAGCTTTAATGGAGGATTTCGGGAGTCGGCAGAAATCGCAGTGGAGGAGTCGGAGAGTGGTGGTTAATTTTGAGAAGGCGAGGGCGGCTTTGGATCAGTTGGAGAATAGGGAAGTTGTGGTTCCGAAGAAGAGTGAGGATGATGAAGGAGAGGGTGAAGACGAAGAAGATGAAGAGGAGGAGATTACCGAAGAGGTATGAATATGATAATACTTGTTCATGAAAATTCGATTAATGTTTTAATTGCACAAATTTAACTAAACTTTATGAAAATCCGATAATTTGAGAGGAGGTGTAACGAAATTTTGATAGTGTTAGAATTATGGGAATTTAACGAATTGATGAAAATCCAACAATTTGAGAGTAGGTATAACAAAATTTAATGAAAATCCGACGATTTCAGAGTAGGTGTGAAGAAATTTCATAAAAATTAATACGAGGGACTGAGGGTTAGTACACTTGTGCCGTTTGGTTAGGAGATTCGAATCATGATTTGAATCATAGTTCATAGTTCGTTATAGTATTTTTTTCTTACAAAAAATACACATAAATTAAGAATAATTCTGAATTCATGAACCAAACCTACTCAGATTTTGGTGGCAAAATGGGTTTAAATTAAACATCTTTTCCAACCTTTTGAACTGATTAATGAATTAGCATGGTTTAAAAAGGTTGGTAGAAGTGATCTATTGTTGATGTTTAATTGCTTTTATATCATTAATAATTGCTTTTATGGTTGATGCAGGATTTGCAAAATATTTTGATGAAACTGAGAGAACGTAGATACTGTCTCTTCTGTGGGTGCCAGGTGAAATGATTGAAATGATTACAAAGATCTCAATGCACGTCAGAAAAGATATATCACTTTCAAAAAATTGCTTGTTTTGCCAGGTTGTACTGATTTTTGTATATCTTCTGATGTTTGTTTCAGTATGAATCAATGGAGGCCCTCTTAGCAAACTGTCCTGGAACTGATGAAGATGACCACTAATAAAACTTGACATTCTGATTTGGATAAATCCAAAATTTCACCTTCGTTCCACAATGGCGATTTTTGAATTTGAAGTAATGCACCTCAGATTTGGAGTTTCACTTCGTAATTGAAGATTTTGCAATATGCGACTCGCAAGCAAGTGATCGCCCATGATTTGTTATGCGAGGCCAAAAAAATGACACAAAAGGTGATGAGTCATTGAACTGTTCAAGAAGCAAATCTTGATCAAAAAAAGAGGTAGGGAAAAACTCTTGATTGAGAGTTGGAACTAGATTGGCACAGCCTATACGCCTGAGTTGGTGAATTTGTAGAACTTTCCTAAACATGTGTTGTACATTCAATTCCGCAAATCAAAGATTTTTACATCGATTTGTTAGATTTTACTTTTGTCAAAAGTGATTTTTTGTGTTCGTGATCAATATTATTTACCACCAAGTTGAGCATCAAGATTTGATTCACTAGATTTCACACTAATATGACAAGATGAACAAGAACCAGTGATAATTGCTAGGTACATTATTGATTTGTCTCTTACTATTTCGAATCCTTTTGTCTGAGGACAAGGATTGATATGATAAAAAATTTGGTGTCCTTGAAAAGACAACTAGGCCGAGACAGTCAGGATCCTCATCAAGTTGATGGTAATATAGACCTAATCCCTATAAAATGGGGGACAAAAATACTGCCTTGGAATGGTATGGGTCCAAAATAGCTCATTTCTTCTTTTGAACAAACCAGTTGGTCAATCACATGTCAGCACACAGCACATGGAATAAAATGGAGGTAAGAAATAAAACTCCCTGAAAATTCCAAGAGAAGTGAAAGAGACAAAGATCTCATTTATTTTACCGATTTGAGTTTAAAATTTAAACTTTGTTATAATGAAAAACTTTCTGAAATAATCACATTTAATTTTTTTATTACAGTTAAAAATTATTATATAAAATTACATCAAATTTTCAATTAGCGTTGAGAGAAAGAGACAAATATCTCGTTTAGTTGGCAGATTTAAATTTTCAATTAGTGCTAAGATATAATTTTATGTGAACTTTTTATTGTAATAAAAAAAAATAAATGACTTTTATTATAATTTTTAACTGTAACAAAACTAAAATTAAAAATTTAAATTTATAAAATTAAGGAGACCAAAAGCATCTCAATTGCCTTACAATCTAACCACATGCCAGAGTACATTTTAGGTTGAAATAGATTTAGTAATATGCTTCTTAAGGATAAGAAAAAGGAATGTAAAATCAGTGATTCATAGAATCTTAATCTATTATCTAATCCAATAAACCAATCTTTATGATAGCAAAAATGGGTTGGTAAACCTAATCACAAATCATCTTGACATAACGAGTATTTGACAATTTGTCATCAAAACGATCGCTAATTTGCTAGAGATTAACAAAAAACAGCATCAATTATCACAGAGCTCGGCCGATTAGATAAGTAAAAAGCAAGGCTAACACCATGAGTATCAGTGTTTTTCACACACATGAATGATTAACATAGAACCAAAAGTCAGTCTAAGGTCATGCCCCACAAGAGGGCAAAGCAAAAGAAAGTTTTTGCAGAAAGTTCCCAACTTACACCTCAAAAGTGATCGAAATAGTTCATTAGAACTGCAGATATGTTAAAGAGACTTATTCTAGAGTGACCAGTGCATGTGCTGACCGGAGGAGTCGAAATCCCTGGAGTGTCCAGGTTCCATAAAAGGCCTCCTACTCTGTTGGGACAGCTCGAGCTCACCCGAGAACTGACTAGTAAGAGGCTGCGAGATTTGACCGAGGCCAAGGTCGGGAAGGATCTGGTGTGAACTGCTACCAGCCATATCACTCTTTACGCCCCAAGAAGTGGTTGGAAAGTGATTGACAGGTCCACCATGAGGAGCTGCTGTTGGTTCAGCCACAGGTGCCCCTTGAGCATTCATCAAGGAATGGAGCTCGAGACCTGACGATGGTCGGTTTCTGGAGCTCCATGGTTGGTTTGACAGAAGAGAGAGAGCACAGCTTGAGTCTGCAACTACTGAAATGCATTCTCCCGAAGGCAGTGGAGGAATTCCATAACTAGCTGGGATGCTCGTCCCACATGCTGAAGCCTGCAGGAAAAGGTCGGATGGAGGATTCTCAGAGCTGCTCTGCCATGGATAAGGAAGAAACTTTCCTGTTGGAATGGTGGCGTGGTTTCCAGGCACCCGCTCAGAGACTCTAGCAGTTGCCCACGCATTCCTCCCAGCAAGCCTAGGGTACGCTGAGAAGTCCATCAGAAAGCTGCCAACTCTGCTGCTGCTTTCTGCCATCTCAAGAAAAACATAAAGTCAGCTTCAAGTAAATAAGGGCAAGCAAAACCAAAATCCATATGGATGTACAATCTGGGGACCCCAAATCATAATAAATTGATAATTCGATTAACTCCATGAAGACATATAAAGAGAATTGACCATAGCGCGTAGACAGTAACGATCCAGGTGGTGGCTTCCTCCGACGCTCATTATGACCAGCAAGGCGCCGACGGCAACTGCGTTTCCCTTGATCAAACTCCGGAAGCTGATGAAACCTGGGCAACAAGAAAGAAGAGAACTGTTTTTAGTTTCATAAGGACTCCTAATGAAATTATTTTGTCATAACCCTCTTACCTCTTATTATGGAAAGGGTTGGCCATGCATTTAGTAGAAATACTAACATTTGTTTTTGAGTTTGATCATACAACCACCAAGAAATGCCTCAAACTAGATAATCATTACAATTTATGAGTTATTTATGTAGGCCGCCGACGATTTTGCTTTATATTTAACAAGAAATTGTGAAATGTATTCAACGATTAAGTACGAAGATAACAAACACAGAAGAAATCTGCAGTGTCAACTGTCAAAAAACAGAAACATCCATTGCATTTTCAGATATTGGCTGTCGGTTCAACCCAAGAAGCTGGTTTAGTCACTAAAATGCCAAATTGACAAAAGTAATTGAAACCCATCATTTCTAATATGCAGGATTGGCATAGTCTTTAATTCCACAGGAGCTTCCACAGAAAATGGTTTAGAAAGGTCAAAACCTAACACCTAATGGCTAATGCATTTGATCTAAGACAGAAATTAACACGACTCAAAGTCAAATGTACAGGGCAATTTAGATTCCGGATTTTACTCTTTTCTCAAATGAGAACAAATTTCATTGGATTTAAGACATAAAAATTGGAATAACGTGTCCCAAAGGCTCAAAGGCTCAAAAGGCTCAAAACAATCCAACAAAGATGATTCATAACATAGATAATCTCTTAAAAGATTTCAGCGGCAAGTTTATGCCTAAACAGTGTCAAATGCCAAGTTATGAGCCTCCAAAGAAACAAAATTCAAGTTTGTTTTTTAAAGCCAGATAATTTGCTTTCAGCATTAATGTGAAGTGAACAGAAAATTTTAGCATCTTCCAATAGAGAACAGAATTATGCATTAGCGTAGAAGGGGAAAAAAGGAGGAAAAAGAAAAAGAAAAAGGGTACTACCAGATTTTATGTTGCCCAGTGTGATACAAGAAATTAGTGATAAGGTATAACACAGTACAACAAAGCAAGAAAAAAACCCAAATGTCTCATAAATCATACCCAATCAATCCCATGGCACTATCACAATATTAAATTAACAACTATGAAGACAAAAAAAAATTCTAAAAATAAAACACGACCATTAAATAAAAGAATTATCCCACCAAAAAACAAACTACTACTCCATTCAATGGAAAAACAATAATAACAACACCCAAATCTTTTTTCACCCCACAACACTAAACCAAACCCCAATGTCTCAAAAATCAAGCAAGCCTTTTCCTCTCAAAAAAAAAGAAAAAAAATGGAAGAAGTCTCATAAATCATACCCAATCAATCCCGTGGCACCATCAAGAATTATCCCACCAAATTAAAAGACAAAAGAAAAACTACCACTCCATTCAATGGAGAAAAAAAAATCAATTTTCACCCACAATACCAAACCAACCCAAAAAATTCCCTAAAAAAAAAAAAACCCCCCCACCAACAAATTTGACCATTGTTGAAGCAAGAGCCATTCGCATTCCTTATTCCACCACCCAAAATTATAAAATTTAAAAAAAAAATCACTACTCTATCCAATGGAAAAACAATAAAAACACCCAAAATCCTTATTCACCCCACAACACCAAACCGAAAAAAAAATAACAAAAAAAAAATTACCAAGAAATTTTGACAATTGTAGAAGCAATTTTTTTGGGTTTACCTGCTACACTGCTGGCAAAACCTCTGTTCAAGACCGGCGACAATGACTTTGGGTGATTTTGAGTGCATACCGCAAACTTTGTGCCTCGAATAATACGCCTTGGCGTCGCTCAGATCTACCTTACACCCTTCCACCTGGCACCTCGGAGGCTGGCCGGTCTGGACCGGCCCGGCCCGGACCTTCTTCGGCGGCGTGGCGGCGGAGGACGATGACGACGACCCAGAACCGGATTTGGGAGGGGCGCCGGTGGGACCCACGTCCTCGAAGTAGATTTTCTTGCCGAACTTCAGGCCGTTGAGGGACTCGCTGGAGGAGGACCCGCCCGATGAGGTCGAACCCATGATTTCCATGACCGCCGGCGATGTTGGTTTGCTGTTGCAGTTAGTAGTAGTGGTGGTAGTAGTAGTAGTAGTAGTTATTAGTACGAGGAGAGAGAAAGAGAGGCCATTTTCTGTTCATGAAAGTGTTTTTGGGGAGAAGAGAGAAACGGTGAGTGTTGTGGAGGAGGAGGAGGGGGTGGAGGAGGAGGAGCAGGGGTGGTGAAAAGCAGACACCTGACACTGGCCCATGCCAGCTTAGAGAGAGAAAGAGAGGAGAGAGAGAGAGAGTGTGTGTGTTGTGTTGTATTGTGTTTTGTGTATGAAAAATAATGTAGGAAAAAGAAGCAGAGAGGGAGACAGATGTACTTCTACGGAGCTTACAGACTTCAGAGGCAGGCTTTTACGAAGACTACTTTCTCTCTCTCTATAATCAGTCATTGGGGGTCTCCTTTTATTCTCTCACCACACACTATAAACCGTCGTTTTTGCCAAAAGAAAAAATTTGAGTTTTCTTTTTTCTTTTTCTTTTTCTTTTTTTTTTTTTTTTTTTTTTTTTTTTTTTGGGGGGGGTAAAGGTGATTTTCCCTTTTGCCAGATGTGTATGGGTGCCCATATGGCTTGTTTGTTTGATGCATGGGACGCATTATTTGGATTTTGCTTTTCTCAAATGTCCAAAATAGCCTTCCTTATGTTCTTTTTTATTAAAATGAACTCTCCATGAATTTCTGTTTCTAACAATAAGATCTATATCAGAAAATCTTTCTTCTGCGTAATTTTATAGTTTAATATGATTTTCTGTTTTTAATAATAATAACTATATCAAACCATGTTTTCTTTTACATATTTTTATATTTTAATATAATTTTAACCTAATTCAATGTTCATATTATAACCTTTAGAGTGATTTTTTCTTTTAGTTGGGGGAATTTTTTGTATTTATCATGTTCTCCAAAAGTATATCATTCATTTTGTATTGCATCAAATAAATATCATTATATTTTAAGTGTGTACTAAAATTCATGCCTTTTGCAAATAGTGGCGAAGCCTGAATTTTTTTTTAAGGGGCGTAATACAAATTAAAAATTTTAAATATACTATAACACTATATAGTCTTTTTATCTTTAAGTATCTATTCGTACTTTTAATTTTTTTTTTAACTGAATTAAACTTGTAGTGGAGTTTAATATTGATTTTTATTTAGTTTAATATTTTGATTTTTAATGTTTGCAAAGACCAAAACATCCTTAAAGGGGAAAACGGAAGGAACAAAAGAAAAGCAAAAAATAAAAAATAAAAGAATAACCAAAGTCAACAAATGAAAACATAAAACAAAACAAGAACCTTAAAATTAGGAGTGTTCATCACATCTAATCAATTGATCAAATCGACGACTGGTCTAATATAATCCAATTCATTTTTAGTGGATAATCAACCTTAATTAGATTGAATTGAATGTAAATTAAAAGAAAAGGACTTAGATTGCATTGGATATTACTTCTATTTTCAAAACATTCAATCTAAACTGAACCAACCTTTATATATTATATAAAAATGTAATTTACATTATTGATCCAAAATTTAAATTCTATTTTCTCGAACTTTTTATGTATATCAGTTTGTAACTTGGAGTTGTTTGTTATTAGTTGTATATCACCTAATTCTAAGTTGTTTGTTAGATGTTTAATTGTTTATATACTTTTTTGGATTTATGGACGTTAATTGTTGCTTCATTTTTTCAATTGTAGTGTATAAATTTTATCAAAGAGATTTTGTTTATATACTTTTTTGGATTTATGGACGTTAATTGTTGCTTCATTTTTTCAAGTGTAGTGTATAAATTTTATCAAAAAGATTTAACAAATAGGTTGAACAGAAATAAAAAAAAATAAAAAATGTACAAAAAAACTCAATTAAAAAATCGACTAGTCCAATCTAATCCAAACCGACTTAATCAGATTGAATTGGATTGGATAATACACTAGTAATTAAATTGGACATAATTTTTAAAAATTGATCTTTGAATAGATTGGTTGTTATATGACTAAAATAGGTTGGATTAAATTGGATGAATACCCTTACTCAAAACACATTCCGTCAATTTTTTTTTAAAACAAATTTTCGGTTATTTAATTCTTTTATTCTTTTCCTTCGAGTTATTTTTGTAATTAAATTAGTTAAATTTGAGCATTGAACGTAGATGTTTGATGAGGTCTAAAATAAACGGTGTATTATGTGAATTAACACAAAATAGATGGTATATTTATACAAATTTTTCTTTAAAAAATAAATGGGAGCAAAAAATTCAAACCCAAAATCTTATTTTTTTAAATAGATTTGAAATTTTTTGATAATAAATAGATATGAAATTACTGTTAAAGTAAGCTTGCAATAGTGTTATTCAATTGTGCCTGAGAGAAGCATTTCTAAATCTTAGGCTCCGTTTGGTTAAACGTTCAAATTAGGGTGATTCTGGATTTAGTTTTAGAACCAAAACCATGATTTATGATTTTGGGTCTAATCATGATTCTGAAATCAGAACTAAAATCAAGAGTTTGAACCACCTAAAACTAAAGGAAGAGATAGTTTTAAAATCAGGTGTTATTCTGGTTTAAATATTGAATCAAAATCATTCAAATCAAACACTGATTTTAAACCTTGAAGCAGAACCATTTTTTACTTTTTACAAACAAACAAAGATTTGAACTAGAATCATGATTCTGGTTCTAAAATCCTCAAACCAAACGCTGCCTTAATCTTACTCTTATATATTATAAAAGAAAGGAAGAAGCTAAGGGCCTGTTTGTTTCCGGTCTCGTTTTCATTTTTCATAGTTTTCGAGAAAAAAAACTGAAAACGCGTACAGAAACGCATTTGGTGTAAAATTTTTTAAAATTAAAACTGAAAACACCCGTTTTCATTTTTCCTTTTTTTCTCATCTTTCTGAAAATGAATTTTTTCCGTTTTCATTTTTCTTGTTTTCATTTCCAAACTTCTGAGACTGCGTGCCACCCCCACCCTAGGAGAAAGAGAGAAGGAGAAAGAGACGAGTGAAGTAGAGAGGGAGCTGGGGAGAGTGACGAGAGATAGAGGGAGAGGGTGATCTGTGAGGGAGAGAAGGAAAGGAAAAAGTAAAAGAAATAAATTTATTTAATATATTATTATTTAATATATTTAATATTATTATTTATTTAATATATTATTAATTTAAATATTATTATATGTTTTTAAAAATTAAACCACTAAACACTATTTCAGTTTTTTTTAAAACTGAAAACAATCTCAGAATAAAACTACAAAAAGCATTTTCAAAAATAATTACAAAATAAAAATAAAAACGTTTTTATTTTTATTTTCATAAAAAAAAAAACGTTTTTCTAAACGCACCTTAAGTTGATAGCCCTTTTTTTTTTTTAACCGGCTGTGATTGTTTATTTCCATTATTTAGTGGCTGAATATAGGACGCAGGATGTGTCCTAAATTTTCAGGATGTACCGGATATAGTTTTCTTCCAGGTCCTCTAAACTATCCCTGCACTCACAAACATTACTTGTACTCGTTATTTTATAGTAATTCTGGAAATTAAGATATACATATAATATGACTCTAAGAATAATTTATAATGCATAATTTTATCATCAATGATTTGATTTTTTTCCCCGAAATCAAAAATTGGTGCGAGAATTTGTAATTAGTTGGAGATCAATGAAGAAGCACTTATAATAGCATAATAATAAATTATGAATAGCAATTTTATATGAGGGTAGCAATTCAACCGTGGCTTTCAGATGTGGAATGTCCAACAAGATTATCATTACGTTGCGTCGTAGTAAGTTACTAATAATCATTTTTAACAAAACTATGTTGCTTATTATACGACAAACATTTTAACTGTCCCATTGTTACCTCTCTTTTTTCCCACCCTGAAACAACGTTACCTCACTCTTTTTTATTCCTCGCTCTTCATCGTTGGCAATAAAGCATTGTAAACTTTTTTTTAAAATTGAGAAATTTTATTTAATAATTAAGTCAATACATACTATAAATATAGTCGTAAATAACCATTAAATATAAGAGTATTTGACCACAGACAGAAACTGAATTTACCAGTAAAGACAAATTAATGAGGTAAGGAAACGAATACAAGTGCTGAGTCTGAATGGAGAAAGTCTCACTCAGCACATTAACAATCGAGCACAACAAAAGCTCGTTTAACAAAACTACTACAATCGATGGATAAAATCACTCGACCGAGACCCAAAGACCTAGAGCACTAGGGTCACTCATAGCACTGCTTAGGATCAAACCTAACGAGATAAACTTACCACTACCATGGAAAGGTGAGACGACAATTTTCGTTATTACATGACAAAAACATAAAAACTGAAACACATAATCAATATCGCCTTTATTACTTCAAAATATAAATTAAAAACAAGACAAAATTCTCCAACCGCACAGACAAAATCTTCGGCAATAAATTGGCCATCAAGATCATAAAAGATAAATCGACGACGACCCACACGACTCCACCACCAACGTTGAGTGCTCATCCACGCACAACTACCCCTTTCATGACCACTGTGATGAGAAGAGCGAGATTATGAGATTGTAGATGTACAAGAGATTTGACATGCACAATATGATTGGCAAAAAAACCGTTACATCATATCCTTCGTCTCCGTCTACGAAGTCACCACCACCACCATAATCATTGCCATGAGACCTAGAACCCAGTTTGTAGTGCTAGGGATCCGAGACCAGCCAAGAGGAGATGTTAGATTCCGGCCCTAAAAGAGAAAAGCGAGCAAGAAATCCTAGAGATAAAAAAGGGAGAAAAAGAAAGAGGGAACGGCCACTCGTCATAAAGCATTGTTACCTCATTCCTAACCTTTTTGATGTTTTTTAAAATGGGTGTTTCATGTTGTTTATATATTAAAATCTATCCAGCAACTCGTGTAAAAAGCTATTTAGTATTGGTGGTGATGAACATATATTTTTCCCATATTAGAGTATGCTTGCACTTGTATGGTTTTTCTTTTATTTTTTATTGGTGCTGATGAACATATATTTTTCTCATATTAGAATATGCTTGTACTTGTATGTGTTTTCTTTTATTTTTTATTTTTCAATCTATTCGGATAGTAACTATTATTGTATCCTCAACATTTATGACTCATGGTTTGGCTAGTTCAAAGATGTGCTTACCTTTAAAGAAATAAATAATGCGAGGGAAACCACACGCGCGCGCACACCTATTAGTGGACTAAAAAGTTGTTTAATTACAATAATTAACGAGTATATTCCTTCTAAAACTATTAAAAGAAAGATAATCTCTGCAGAAATATTTGGTTAATTTAAGATAATGAAATAATAATATCCACTTTCTTGACTATGCGTACTTCTCTTTTAATTTTTTAATAAAAGAATTCATTCTTCTAGGAGTTTTCAACAAATTAATAAATTAAGAAACAGAGAATATGGATTTAGGTTTTTTTTTTTTTTTTTTTTTTTTTTTTTTTTTTTTTTTTTTTTTTTGCTAAAGGGGCTTGGCATATTTTGATATGCTATATGGATTTGTACATGGTGGGTCATGAGACAAGCTCTCAACTCTTTTTTTATCATCTTAGCCAATAAAAAGAGAAAGGAAAAGGAAAGAAAGTGTTCTCTTCAAACTTGAAGGAATGGGCTAGCTTTCTTCTTGAAGCTTGTAATTATTGGGGGTATTAGAAACCACAGTAAATTAAATCATAAAAGTCCAAAGAAAAAAGGGTGGAAACTGTCTCTAATCCTCTAACAATTTGCTAAAATTTCTTCATTCAGTCCTCCCTCTTTCGAGTTTCGAGATAACATCACTATTTTTGTTATTTTTTTGTCACTACATGCATTTATTATTTAACATGTGAACTCTACTAACATAATTTTATATTTAAATAATAATATAACATGTTACTGGAGTCTATGTGTTAAACTGTAGAATGTATAGAATGATAAAAATAGTGACAAAAAGAGTGGCCCTAACATTTCTCTTTGGGTTTCAAAGAAATGTTGTTAAACTTAAGCATTTGTTAGATTAATTTCATAAATGTTTTCTGAAAATTATACTTTGTTTAACATGTCTTTCAATTTTGAAAAGGTTCATTTCGTCCCTTGAATTACGTATCCTAGTTCAAAATGTCTCATATATTTATACAACTAATAAAATGATGATGTGGCATTATTTATACTTTTATAAATGCTTTCAAACTATTGGTTTTAAGCAAATTTAGTTTCTGATTTATTACTTTTGTGTCAACTTGCTCCTTAATAGTTAAGAGACTGAAGGGCAAATTGATTAAAAAAATCAATCGTTCATGTAATATTTATGAAAAAACGGAGGTATTTATCATCTATAAACAATTCAGGATGCAGTTTTGAACGAATTTTCATACTTTAAAGAGAGAGGACATGTTAAAATATAGTACAAAGTTCATGGGGGCATTGATGAAACTTATCCATCTTTAAAACAAAAAAATAGGGGTCCAATTCCAAATAATTAGCTCTTGGCATCTTGCCCTAATGCTCTATTTACCAAAATTCACCAATTTTAAGGTCATGAATTTCACATTTAATTCTCATAAAAAAAGAATAAGGTTTTTGAGACGTACAACATTCAAAGAACAATAAAGCTATAAGTTTAAGCCAAGTTAAAATAGGCCGGTACGACGCCCGCCACTATTGACTCGTCCCGAGTGTTTGAGCCTGAAAGTATATTCAGGTTGTGTCGAGCCGAACTTTTTTCTTTTTTTTTGTTTGAAAAATTATACAAAAATACCTAATAAAGTTCTAAGTCAACCTAGGCTCGTCGTGCTTTATAGCCTGCCTGGACTGACTCTCCCTTTTTTAGGGCTAACTCGGCTAGAAATTTCCATTCGGGCCGGGCCGGCCGGTCTAGATCTTAATCTTTAGAACCAAATATAATGGTAAGAGGAACAATGTTGTAAGTGTTATAATTTGAGAAGAATTTTTAAGGTAAATAAAAAAATGAGAATTTTACAAATAGAATCTATCTATTACCTACCACTAAAGGAGAATGCCTCCTTCTACTATGCTTGAGCTTTCTCATGCTGTCACGTGACAGCTCTTCCCTCCTCCGTCTTTTTTTTTTTTTTTTCTCTTTTTACTTTTTTTAACTTTATTTTTAAAAATTTTAAAATGTTTTTTTTGGAAGTTTCTCTTTTAGGGCCTTCTACTAGTTGGGTTAGTTTTCGTACCGTTCATATGGTCAAAATCATATTAGATTAAAAAAATATATAAAAAATAATAATTTATAATATATATCTGATGGTTGAGAGTAGGAAACTAGCGGCGGTTTGTTTTTCTAAGACCTTCTAGAAAAACTCCTTTTTTTATTTTGTGAATTGTTTTTTGCAGTTTAATTTTTTACATTTTTTAATCTCTTACCTACAAACTAAAGGAGAATCCGTTTTTCGGATTCTCCTCCTCCGCTAATGAAACGTTTTGTTAGTATTTTTTTTTATTTCTCACTTTTTCTTTTAACTTTTCACGCCTACTCCACATCTTTTTATGTTTTACTTCATTTTTCCCTCTTTCCTTTTTTTATGTCACTATTTTATCATTTTTATCTTTTTTGCCCTGTTATAAATGTTTTTTTTTTCTTTCTTCAAATTAACTATCATAAATTTATTTTTCTCTCTAATTCTCCGCTAAAATAATTACTTCTTATACATATCCCATTTAGTTTTTTTAAAACCCTCTTCCCTACTGATGAATGCTCTGTCCTAAGCTTTTTTTTTGGTTTTTTGTTTTTCTTGTCTTTTCTTCTGCCTTATTCACCTCTTACCGTCTTCTCTTTTATTTTCTCTTACTTTTTTGTTTTGTTTTTTTGTTGCTTCCCTTAATTTTTACTACATAACTAAGGGAGACTAAATTTCTCCTTTGATATTGGAGAAATGTTTCGTACAAGAGAGGCATATGCGAAACATTTCAAAAGGATTTCTTTCCCGTCATCAAGCGAAACTTTCCTTTTAAAAAACTTTTTTGGGCTCTTTTTTTATTTAATACTTTTTAGGCCTTTTTTTTTATACCTTTTGCTTTAGATCGTTTCCCCCCTCTAGTTCTTTTTCTTCTTCTCCCTATTGTTCTTTAATAATTTTGTATAGCCGTTGTTTTAAATAAGTTAGCGCGCAATATATACTATTCGCTAAAGGAGAATGGATTGTGTGTGCGCGCGCGTGCATGCGTGGGAGGGGAGTGGAGGGGCAGAGGGCATGCGAAACGTTTCACACATTTCTCCCTCACATCAACCAGAAAAAGGTTTTTTTTTTCTTCCTTTCTCCCTCACATCAAAGCTACTGCCACATGGCATTACAGAATACAAAGAGATATTGCAGATTCTAAGGTCCCGTTCATTTCACTAATTCAAATTTTACTATAATAAAAGTTCTTAGAAACATTTATATTTAACTTTTTTACTACAGTAAAAAATTTTCACATAAAGTCATATCTCAATTCAAATTAAAAATTCAAATCAGCGAACTAAACGGATCTAAAAATGATATACATGCAAAAAGGGAAATAACTAAATGCTTTTAGAAGAGAATATAAGTGGCTAATTACACAAAGGAATTCTAATTACAATTTGAAGCTAATCAGCTCTCCTTAACATCCCTCTACAATACATTCTTTTTTTCTTTTTTTAAATGTGACTCTCATAAATATTTTTCATCTAATTATCCTATTGAAATAATTTCTTCTCATATATATCTTAATCAAAACTATTTTGTACGAAGTGACCATTTCAAATACTTTTTTGGTATTATATATGCTCAATAAATAACCTTTAATATTTTATTCTCAAATGTGTTCTTACGGAAACATTTATCTGCAATTTTTCCAAATACAACTTTTTCATATGTATTACTAAATAATAATTTTTTACCTCATTTGTCCCATTAAAAACTTTTTTTTTTCTTTTAATGTTGCTCTAATTAATATTTTTTTACTAAATTTAATTTTTAAGAAAACAATAATAAAAAATAAATTATAAATTAAAAAAAAAAAGAAAATTAGAACAATGCGCACGAACAGAGTGCGTATTTACAACTAGTAAAATATGAAAAGAATATCTATTGACATTATTCTGTTTTGAACCATGTACTCTGCTACTGTTGTTATAATTTTTTTATCATAAAACTATGCAATTCAAGGAAATAAACAATATTAAAAATAACACCCACATGCTAGCTTTCCTTAAGGTCAAACAACCAACCCAAGTTTTACGGTTAGCTGTTGTACTGATTCCCCAAGTGCCTTTTGCCCCCTTTCCCTTTTCTTGTTTTTTAATTAGAAATTTCAAATGATAGGTAAACTACACCGATTATAATATCGGAAGAAATTTTCATCAGTACTTATTATAGTGTTAGAAACTTAATCAAACGGCTAAAATAACTGTGTCGCGGAAAAAAATTCAGATGGTGATATAAAAAAAAGGGAAGTTTTTTTTATGAGACTCTTTTAAAAAAACTCACCGGTAGAACATTCTGTTTTGACTGTTGGATTAAGCTTTCAACCGTTAAATCTGCTCATATTGAAATTAAAAATATATAATGTGCCGCATAAAAATGCTTTTTCTGCCAATCTGACCATTGAAAATGTAATCTAACGGTCAAAATAAAGTGTTTTATCAATGAATTTTTTTAAAGAGTCTCAACTCAAAAAAAATTCCCTTACTCTTGCCTATTGCTCCTCTCATTCACCATTTTAAACCTTTTTTGTTTAAATTTTTTACAAGATATGATATATAAATAAGACATTTTTTTATAGTGAGACCTTACAAAAATTTCCACTATTGGAATCTCCATTTTTAATTATTTAATTATTTTTTAACAGTTAAATCTATAATATAAATAGTTTTTTGTGATGTGATGTAAATTTTTAATACAAATTTACACATATCTAATTATTAAAAAAATAATTTAATAATTAAAAATGAAGATTCTACCATAGGTTTTTTTTTTTTTTTAAGTTCACCGTAGAGGTTGCCATATACATAATAAGAGGGCACATATAAAATGCCACAGTCATTCATTGTAATTTGGAAACTAAGGGAGTAAGATGTGATATATATATATATATATATTTTTTTTTGGAACTTGGCCCGTCAGGCTATGTTTGGTACATGTGACGTTTAATAATTTAGGAAATTAATTTTTTGTTTTGTTTTGTTTTGTTTTTCTGTTTTTTGAAATTTGGTGAACATATTAGTCTGTTTAATTTGCTTAATTGAAATTTTAATTTAAATTAAGATATAATTTTATATGAAAATTTTTTATTATAATATAAAAATTAAATGTGATTATTTTTAAAAAAAATTTAGTTTAAAATATCAATAATGAATAAGTTTAATTACTGGCAAGGGTGCTTTTGCAAATTGCAATTTGTAATATATCCTGGCCAGAATCTTGCTGTACTCTCGGTCTGAGAGTACTCAAAGAGTGTGTATTAATAATGCCTTCATTTCCATTTCCAGTAAAAAGTAACTTGTGGCAGTAGTTTTCGGTCTGGAAAAGTGGAAAGCAATAATTAAGCCCCAAAAGAGATGAAAAGTGGAAGATAAGTTTGAGATTGCCTGTTTGGTCTTCTTTTATTTGGCCACAATTAGCATTGGTTAGTCTAGAAAATATTTACCCTTTTTTCACCAAAAATGTACCCTAAAAAGTTAAAAAATATATTTTATTTATGTGATTTTTTGTTCCGGTGTAGTAGGAATCCTAATCTAGTTAATTAACAATTCATTTATAAAAAACCAAACCTACTATGCTAAAAGCTTTCACTTTCATAGGCATCCACTTTCCTTATCTTAGCCAGGCTGCTGCATAGGGCTCTGTACAATGTAGTCTGTTCTTAAAAAAAAGGAACTTCAAAAAAATTCTCCAATTAATAATACAAATATAACAGTTAAAAATAATGATTTTTGGGTAGTTTAAGGGCCGTTTAGTTCGCTGATTTGAGTTTTTAATTCGAGTTGAGATGTAATTTTATGTGAGAGCTTTTTACTGTAGTAAAAAAGTAAATGTGATTATTTATGAGAGTTTTTTACTGTAACAAAACTCAAATTCTAAACTCAAATTAACGAAATGAACGGGACCTTACTTTTTCAGAACTAACTAGAAAAATCTCATAAAATATAAAGAAAAATAGATGTAGGAGACACAGTTTTGACATAACTTCAAAACCATATCAATATATATATATATATTTCACTGATATATTTATATATATGCATACATACACATCATTTATCAAAGCACGATGAAAATTTAATGGTTGTTGTACCTGTGAGTCTAGATCTAATTCATGATATCAATATAGACTGTTCATAAGTATGGCCTTCTATATTATAATTTCAACGTTCATAATTTGTAAATGTATCATTTTTCAAATTGTAACTCACATATCAACACTGTAACCTTCAAAGTTTAGTGTTTGTTTAGTTTGAGCATAGTATGAATTATAATTTAAATTTGGTGAGAGAAATTATTATGAGCCCGTTTAGTTTATTGATTCGAATTTTTAATTTGAGTTGAGATATGACTTTAATGTGAGAGCTTTTTATTGTAATAAAAAAAATTAGATGCGACTGTTTCTGAGAACTTTTTACTGTAAATTCGAATCGGTTAAATGAATAAGGTTTATAACAGAATTTTTTTTAGGTTTTTTTTTTTAAGAGAAAACACTCTATAAGTATAAACTAAAATTAAAGTGGTGTGAACTCTAAAACTAAACACGCACTTACAAATCTATTGTTCTCTTCTTATAAGTCTAACACTTAAATTTACAAATTATCTTATTCCTATTGTGGTATAATATTGAGAATTCTTCTTCGGCACCGTGAAAAATCTTTTTTATAGTTTTTTGACAAAGTTCTCCCTTTTATTTTTAAATTAATTTTTTTTTAATAAAAAGAGTGGCAGGTGCCAGGTCCTTTTGGAGAAGATGGACCACAGTTGGACAGCCAATTATTAACATCGCAAGCCATGATTCCTCATTGGGGGTATCATACTAGAAATGGGGTTGGTTTCTACTTTCTAGTTGTTATAACTGTTTCTTTTCTTTCCTTTCTTTTTTTTTTGCTATATTTGGTTTTGGTATAACTGTTCTAACTGCTGTTTACTTCTCAAGCAAAAATTTGTAAGATAAATAAGTAAAATAAAAGAATACTATCGTTTGTTTATACATCAGAAAAACAGGTAAAAGAAGAAGAAGAAGAAGAAGAAGAAGAAGAAATCGTGGCTTGCTTGTTTTCCTTCGGGCTCCATCTTCTCATAAAAAACATCATTACAAGAGCTTACTCTTAGGGGTAGAGTATCATCATCGATAATGTGTACTTTCTATTAAAAATTTTAAAATTACGTCAAAATAATAAAATGTACAAACTCATGTAATTTAACAAAAAGTTAATTTTATAAATGATTCTTGAAGTTTCTACTGGATCTTAGTTTAGTCATTCACTTTTTAAAAAAGGTCATGTATATTTATATATTTGACAAGCGTTGAAGTAAGTTTACAAAACTCATGGAGTGTGATTAGTGAATGAAATCATAGACGAAAATATCTCCAATACTTTTAAAATTTCACCGAAATTTCAAAAACTTTAAGATCTTGACATATCTTTTGGGTGTAATAAAAAATTTTTGACAAAATTTTGAAAACATCTTAGTATCTATCATTTTATCATAAAATATTAGAGTCTATTTATTTTGCGGATTCAATTTGAGAACTTAAATTAAAAAATAAATTTATGTGATAAAAAATACTCCAGCAAACAAAATTTTAAATTTTAGTTTTTATGAGAGAATATTTTAATAAAAAATTTGAGTTGTGATTTAAATGGAGAAATGAACAGAACTTTAGTAAAAATATCGATTTCAGCGAGATTACAAAATCAAATATCAAGAAAACATCAAACTTTTTAGGAAAAACAAAATTAATATATTGGATCCTAAAATCTATTGTCCATTTTCTCTTGCCTAGGGGTCACTTAACATATCAGAAAACTTTCTCAGACAAAATGAGTAAATTTGGTTAGGCAAGAGAAATCAAAAGGCAAAAAATAAAACAATTAAAGCAACAATAAATCTTCTGCTGTTTGCATGGCCCGTGGCCCCTAATAGAATCACAAATTCATCACATACTTCCACTTACAAAAAACTTAGTGTTTGATATACATTAAGAAACTAAGAAGTTAGAGAAATAATCACTAATTTTTTCATGTTAAAGTCCTTTAATAGAAAATCCCACAATGGTTCTCAAGTAAACTTAATTAATATACTAAACGGAAAAAAAAAATAAAAAATAAAAAAGTCCACATGTAAGACGAAATTTTAAAATGATCGGATTTTGAAAATAATCGGATCATTCATATCCATGCGCTATCGGTATGGTATTTTTGCATACCTCTATTTTAAAACATAGAGTACCGTCTAATTTAGTTAGATTTCCTTTATAATTCGGTCGAATGAAACTCCAATATTCAGAAGGCGATCACCAAGTTATAGGCCAAACTTGTAGGACATCGTTGAAATAATGGAATCTTAATAGGTTGGTAAACAGTTTAGACTAGTTAGATAGAGGTCCCTGTTGTAGCAAACAAACAAATTGACCGATGGGTTTGTAAATTGGCATTTTTGAGGCCTAGAAGAGTCTAGAAATCCCATCATGTACTTCAAATCCTAGCCGAAATGAAAATATCACATCTCTTTCTTAATAATAATAATAATAATAATAATAATAATAATAATAATAATAATAATAATAATAAAGGAAAT